>NW_025747287.1:0-62344 GCF_021184085.1 Oncorhynchus gorbuscha
GTCTGCTTATATACCCCTTTATTTATCCTACAGTTCTGACTTGGTGTACAGGGAGAATACTGTAAGAAAGGTCAATGTTCTGAATTCTGTTGCTGTACATTTCAAAAGTGCTGAGCACATAGTTATATTGTCTACGTCCATCCTACCTCGTTCATTAATGTCTTAATCAAATTAGAGATTGCCTCTTATTCGCTCGTCATCCACTTATGCCATAGTTTGTACATCTAAATGCCATAGTTTGTACATCTAAATACCATAGTTTGTACATCTCAATTGTCAGTAGAAACCACATTTGTTTAAGCAAGTCAGCCATATCAGCTATGTTGTTTTTAAAAGGCAGTAAATTAGGCTGAATTAACTGTTTCGCTGCCAGACAAGGCTCCGCTGATAGCCAGGTGTAGCAGTGGTAAGGTGTTGGGACTGCTGTTGGCACAGCTTTATGTAGGCCCTAACAATTTGTGGGCACCATTTGTAACTGTTTTAGTGCAATTAATGTATTGTTACATGCTAAAATCGCCATTGCACTGGACACAAACTGGTTGAACACTGTTGATTCAAAGTCAACACATTTCATTTTTTGTTGTTGAAATTATTCAACCAGTTTGTGCCTAATGGGCAAAAAAATTTCAATGACCGAAATATAATCCTCTGTGTACAGGTATGTCTGAGTGGATGTGTTGGGCTTTGAGTGGATGAGTAGTGTTGAGATATAGCGACTGAGAGTATTGAGTAGATATCTGGTAAATCAGTGGGAATAAATGTGCCTAAAGCCAATGCGTAGAATTCTAGATCTTTTTTTTTTATCTAGGCAAGTCAGTTAAGAACAAATTCTTATTTACAATGATGACCTACACCAGCCAAACCTGGATGACGCTGGGCCAATTGTGCACCAATCATTGTTAATGCTGCTTCTGCTCAGCCAGCATCTGGTTCGGTCTAATGCCCCAACTTGGTCTCAGTGCATTTCGTAATATTCTGTATGTAAATCCACACTCCATTTAGTATGATATATTTAATATGGTATGTATTCATTTGTGGATGTCCATGTTATGTTATATGTTTATTTGTTATGAATTTTCAAAACACACTATATGTTACGAATTTGCAAAACACAGTATATGTTACAAATTCTAGCTAGGTGGCTAACCTTATGGTTATTGAAGGGTTCGCTAAAATAGTTACGGTTAGGGTTAGGGAAGGGTTAGCTAACATGCTAAGCAGTTGCATAGCTAAAAAGTAGTAAGTCGTTGAACATTTGCTAATTAGCTAAAATGCTCAAGTTATCCCTGATGAGATTTGAACTTACAACCTTTGGGTTGGTAGACGTTTGCGTTATATGCCTACCCATCCACCCCAACCAACACCCTCATTTCATAACCATAATAATAACCATCTGTCTTATGTAACCATACCAAATAAAACATATAACTATACTTTGATCGTTACTAATTACGTTTACTATGTTATGTCTGGTCTATGAGACCAGGCTACAATGCCCAGGTTGAACCCATGCGCCATGTGGGGAGCCTGCTGGATGAACTGCTGGAAGAGACACACACTCAGAGCAGGACAAGTACATCATGAATGTTCATGATTTCACCACGTCTTGAATTGAGGTAAGCGCTGTCAATTATTCACTACTGCTTGAAAAAACATTCCCTACAATTTTATGTAACATTTATTTAACTAGGCAAGTCAGTTAAGAACAAATTCTTATTTACAATGACGGCCTACCCCAGACTATGCTGGGTCAATTGTGCGCCGCCCTATGGGACTCCCAATCACGACCGGATGTGATTCAGCCTGGATTCGAACCAGGGACTGTAGTGACGCCTTAGACAGCTGCGCCACTCGGGAGCCCAAATGCCGTGTCCAATGTTCTAATCCCTCCCCATAAATTTAGAGTGCAATATTAGAGTCGGATTGATAACGCTCAATCCAGATAGGCCGCGATGGCAAATGTGACATGTTCTGACGGAACTGTTCAATCAAATATGCCTATTGCTCCGCCACGGTAGGTTGCAGTAATGCACCATAGAAGACCACGGCGCTAGTACAGAAAGAAGAATCTACCATTCATTTCCGTAAATAAAATCGGTCACCATTCTCTCTTCCTGTTGTGAAGTTAGCGGCATGGAGAAGGCACGTTTAATTTGATCTGGATCGAAACAGCATTTTGCGTTGCAAATAGAATTGTAGCTATCTGAACACTATTTCATTTGATTTGTAAGACTGAAGCCTTTCAAATACGTTTCTATAAACGCATTACCATCAAACTGATAGTAGCTAGCACATTTATAGCAAGCTGTGCTAACTGTATTGTGTTGTCATGCTTTATGTTTCACAATACTTGCTTACCACTTTGTAGCTCAGTCAATTTACTCGCGCGCTATTGTTGCCATCATTCCCTCCCCAGCGCGTGTGTGTAAAGCATGGAGATTGAGGGGAGAGATTTCATGAACAGTCCCCCCTTGAAGACGGTGCGGTTTGGGGGCAATGTTGTTGCCACGTTAGCGAAATTCAAACAGGTGAGATTTCAATCCAGTGACACCAGACTTGGATGCCTTAGACACTTATGTGATTCACTCTGGAATGTAGTTATAACCTGGTAAACATATGACAGTATTTGCTGCTGGTTGGTTGTTTTTCAAGGAGACACCAGTGACTATGAGTTGTTGAAACATCGACTGGCAGATCCGAATATCAAGGTAAATGAGCACGACTAGCAGTTCTGCTACATGTACAGTGTAACAAGGACGTTTCCAGAGATCTTAATGAGATAATGGTATCTTGCCCTTGCGACCCAGGATGCCCAGATCATCAACTGGCTGCAGGAGTTCCGGGTGTGTGACACAACTCAGCAAAGACCATGAGCAGCTGATCTATGTGGCTCTGGTGAGGATGGAACACTTGAATCAGAGATGGACAGTACTGCCCAGTCCAGGAACAGTTTTCTAATGCTGTATCTACCCCTTGTGTCTCTGTGAACCAGAGGCTGCCGTGGCTGGGCCGAAGCCCTGCACGTAGTGGAGGAGTATCTGGCCTTCCTCGGTAACCTGGTATCTGCCCAGGCACGGTCTACCTCCGGGCCTGCCTCCAAGATGGTGGTCTCCAACTTCAAACCCAGTGAGTTCCTGTCTGTCTGCGTGGACATTCTGATAAGTCAATATGGCTACTTTAAAGACCTGTTGTTTTTCCTTCCTTTCCAGAGAGTGAATATCTGTGAGGGAGGAGTGGACATCTCTGACTCGGATGATGACGATGTGGCAGGTGTTACTGTTTCATTACTGTTTGCGATGGGAAGGTTGTTCAACAGACAGTCCCTGAAATGTTTCATTGAAATACACACTGCAGTAAATTCATAGTGACCTGAGACTGCAGTTGGTAAAAGGCTGCTCCACTCGTCCTTTTAGGGGGAAACTAGGCACACCTCTAAAGCCCTTGAAGAGTGAGGATGATAAGAGGGAGGTGAGGTGTAGATAAGATAATGCATGGAGACTCTAGCACTGGGGACTTTCACTGCAGGAGTCCCACCCCTTATGGTTACTGATTTGTCAGGCTGACAGACTTCCTCATAAATCTTAGTTTTACTTCAATGTTACAATTTTTTTTTTACTTCAAACGTTACAATTTTGTTTTACTTCAAACGTTACAGAATCAACGTTCCATTCCAATATAAAGGGTATAATGACACCCAGTTCACAGATCCAACTTGTTCAACGTTGGATGTTCGTTCAAAACGGCAAATACTTCATTCATTTCTGCAGTGTTAACCCTTTCTCTTCTTTCTTGATTTGAAGACCTTCCAAGAAGTTTTGACCAGTGTCACCAGGCCTGCAGCTGATTGGCAGATATGTCCCATCGTAAGTAGCCATAAGACAATCCTACAACATGTTGCTGGATCATTTTCAGACCCAGGTCTGATCTTGGGAACTGTTGACCCCCAATGCAAACTGGTAATAAACATGTTTTTTTGTCCTTCTCATTTCAGCACCAGCTGTTTCCTGATGCCCATTCTGATTGACAACTTTCCTTTTGTGCAGAAATCTTCCAGAACCCTGGTAAGCAGTGGCTGCGGTAGGTAGCCTCATGTTTCGTTCTTTTATTGTCAGATTGTTGTACAGTATGGTTGTCTTTCACTCTCCCCAGGAGTGTTATGTCCATAACCTTCTGTCAGATTGTTGTACAGTATGGTTGTCTTTCACTCTCCCCAGGAGTGTTATGTCCATAACATTCTGTCAGGTTGTTGTACAGTATGGTTGTCTTTCACTCTCCCCAGGAGTGTTATGTCCATAACCTTCTGTCAGGTTGTTCCCAGTGTTATGTCCCATAACCTTCGTCAGATTGTTGTACAATGTGGTTTCTTTCACTCTCTCCCCAGGAGTGTTATGTCCATAACCTTCTGTCAGATTGTTGTACAGTATGGTTGTCTTTCACTCTCCCCAGGAGTGTTATGTCCATAACCTTCTGTCAGGTTTGTTGTACAGTATGGTTGTCTTTCACTCTCCCCAGGAGTGTTATGTCCATAACCTTCTGTCAGATTGTTGTACAGTATGGTTGTCTCCCCAGGAGTGTTATGTCACTCTCCCAGGGTTGTCTCCTCTCTCCCCAAGTGTTATGTCCATAACCTTCTGGTGGCAGTATGGTTGTCTTACATCTCCCCTCTCTTCTGGGGTGACGAGACGTCCTGAACTCATCATCAGTAGGATGCTCAAACTGGACGTAAGTGTGTGTTAGTTAAGGCACAGTTGCTCTCGTGTGTGTGTGTGTGTGTGTGTGTGTGTGTGTGTGTGTGTGTGTGTGTGTGTGTGTGTGTGTGTGTGTGTGTGTGTGTGTGTGTGTGTGTGTGTGTGTGTGTGTGTGTGTGTGTGTGTGTGTGTTTTTGGCTTTCCAGTTCTTCACTGAAAAAGGTATTTTTTGTGTGCTAACACGGTGTGTTGTGTTCCAGGTGAGTGCTCCCGGGAGATAGAGGAGGTGGAGGAGAATGCTGTGCAGCAAGAGTTGAAGGAGAGCAGGAGGAGGAGGGTCTCTTTGACATGGTGGCTGACTAGATCTGCTATGTTTTACATACAACAGTCACAGGTGTGATAGTTCTCCATTTTGCGACTGAAGTGGTGACGCTCCTTCTCTCTCTCTCACACAGGATGAGGATGTCTGTTCAGTGAAGTCCAGTCCAACAGGGACCAATGTGTGGTCCACCCTGTTGCTGAGAGACTGGACACTCTCATGGTTGTGCTGCTGGCCTTCATCAAGGACATGTGCCAAATCCAACAGTGAGCACAGGGTCTTCACACACACTCACTAGACATATGACAAGACAGTGCTTACTCTGCTTCCTTTCTCTCTCCCCTCCTCTCTCTCTCTGGCAGGTTGTCTGGATGTGGAGCGGACTAAGGATCTGTACAAGGACCTGGTGTGTGTGTTTGATAAACTTATCCTACCTACACCGCCTCCTGTCACGCCCAATACGCCCTCTTCTACCTCTGCAGCCTTCAGACTGGTCAGTACTCGCAACAGTGTGCATCCGTGCGGCTTTATAGTAGTGGCATTTTATAGAACAGTTGAGTGGGTAACTCGATTGATTGGCTGTGTGTTTGACCCCTCTCTCAGGCTCTGGCAGAGGCGTTTCTGGAACACCTGTGGAGGTTACTGCAGAGCCCGTCTCACCCGGCAGTACTGCGCCAATCTGCCGCTGGCTACATGGGTAGCTTCCTGGCCCGTGCCAACTTCCTGCCCGTCGCGTGAGTCACACCCTACTTTTGCTGATCAGAAAGGGCTCCTTAGAGCATGTTAGGGTGTGGTTGGTTCTATGCAGCATACTCTGTGGTCCCTCTAACTCCCTAACTAAGATTCTCTGACTGTTCTCCGTCCTGCAGTACGGTGCGTGCGTGTCTGGACCTGCTGGTCCCCTGGCTCCACCTATACATAGACAGCCAGGACTCTGGCTCCCGGGCCTACTGTGACATCACACTACACGGGCCTTCTATAACGCCTGCCAGGCTGTCTTCTACACATTCATCTTCAGACACAGGAGCATCCTGGAGGGCAACATGAAGAAAGGTAGGGGATTACACATGCGTGTAAAAACACACAGATACTTACAATTTTGTTTTTGTATCAGTTGATATATCTCACTGGCCTGGCAATCTCTATGGGAGGGCTCTCTACCAGTTTCCAGTATTATATAACTGTGTCTGTAAGGGGGGCTCTCTACCAGTTTCAGTATTATATAACTGTGTGTCTGTAAGGGGGCTCTCTACCAGTTTCCAGTATTATATAACTGTGTGTCTGTAAGGGGGGGGCTCTCTACCAGTTTCCAGTATTATATAACTGTGTGTCTGTAAGGGGGGCTCTCTACCAGTTTCAGTATTATATAACTGTGTGTCTGTAAAGGGGGGGCTCTCTACCAGTTTCCAGTATTATATAACTGTGTGTCTGTAAGGCGGGGCTCTCTACCAGTTTCCAGTATTATATAACTGTATGTCTATGAGAAGTCTCTCTACCAGTTTCCAGTATTATATAACTGTGTGTCTGTAAGGGGGGTCTCTCACCAGTTTCCAGTATTATATAACTGTATGTCTGTAAGGGGGTCTCTCTACCAGTTTCCAGTATTATATAACTGTGTGTCTGTAAGGGGGGTCTCTCTACCAGTTTCAGTATTATATAACTGTGTGTCTGTATGGGGGTCTCTCTACCAGTTTCAGTATTATATAACTGTGTGTCTGTAAGGCGGGGCTCTCTACCAGTTTCCAGTATTATATAACTGTAAGGGGTCTCTCTACCAGTTTCAGTATTATATAACTGTGTGTCTGTAAGGGGGTCTCTCTACCAGTTTCCAGTATTATATAATATAACTGTATGTCTGTAAGGGGGTCTCTCTACCAGTTTCCAGTATTATATAACTGTGTGTCTGTAAGGGGGTCTCTCTACCAGTTTCCAGTATTATATAACTGTATGTCTGTAAGGGGGTCTCTCTACCAGTTTCCAGTATTATATAACTGTGTGTCTGTAAGGGGTCTCTCTACCAGTTTCCAGTATTATATAACTGTGTGTCTGTTTCCCTCCCAGGGCTGGCGTACCTGCAGAGTCTGAACCTAGAGAGGATAGTGATGTGTCAGCTCAGCCCTCTGAAGGTCTGCCTGCCTGCCGTCACCAACGTGTTTGCTGCCATCACCAGGTACAGTGGTACACCGACCAACCACCCTTTAAGCCAGTCGCATCAATTACACTCTGCTACAGCACTGTGTTAGTTTCTGTCTGCTTCTAAAATGTGAAGTGGTTGTTTGACCCAGACGTGTATCCATCCATCCACAGAAAGTACCAGTTGGTGTTCTGCTACACCATCATCGAGAGGAACAACCGCCATATTCTCCCCGTGGTCCGCAGCTCCGTGGGCGACTGTGTGTCCACCAACACCAACCCCCTGGACAGTTTCTTCCCCTTTGACCCCTACGTGCTCAAGAGGTAACCCATGAACCCTTCTCAGGGACCACATATCAGTGGGCACAAAACAGGAGAAATTGGTTGGAAATGGCAGTAGTGCAACCTGAACTCTAAGAAGAGAGTTAATTTTCCATTTCTGATCATGTTTTCTTCTCTCCTCTCCAGGTCAAGTAAACTAATCGAGCCCCTCTACCAGGTGTGGGAGGAGCCAGCAGACACTGAGGTGGACACCGTCACCACCAAGAGAGTCAGACCGGTAAAACACAGACAGTCTTGTATTCTCTCAGGGACACACATGATTGGATGCTGTGTGTCTCCCTATTGGTTGTTTTTGTGGTTTGATTGGCTGTTTTTCTCTCTGTCTTAGTGCTCGGATGCAGATGAGGATGACTTCCTGCGAGGGGAGACGCCGGAGACAAAGGGGGTGATGGGTATGACCCCTGGCTCGTATGAGTCACACCTCCACAGCCCCAGCAGTGTGGGCTCGCCGCCCATCTCCTTCCTACAGAGACCCTATCATCACTGAAGAGAAGTATCAGTCGGAACCATCTACAATCACCACCCCATCAAGAACCTACTCCAGGACGCAAAAGATTATGAACACAAAGTGTACAATGCGTGGCTAGAGCTATTCATTTTATAATAATTGTTCTATGTTATAGCAGTTAACATGTTATAACTGGTTAATAGTGAATAAGTTAATTTAACTCTACTATGGAAAGAAAATGTATTTGTTTTATCTAGGATGGGAAAATCGAAAGATTTGTGTTCTCAGCGCAGGTAACTGTATTTACAAAAAGATAATTCTGACACTTTCAATGGTTCATTGATTATGGATGTCTCTGATCTACAATTCGTGTCAAGTTCTGAACAACACATTTTAATGATTTATATAATTTTACAGATTGTAAACATTGTTCCCTTATTGAAATTCTTCTTGACCAGAACAGATACTTGTAAGAAAGGTCACCTGCAGTAGATGAAAAGGAAACATATCTGTAAACTTGTGCTTGTATGTATGGAGTATCAAATATATAGTTGACATGCACTGCCCTGTAAATAAAAGTCACACTATTTGTGGGTTGACAGAAATGAATATATTGTAAAAATGATCAGTCGGGAACTGTACAGGGATGTCCTGTCCCACTCTGTTGCACTGTAACACACATCCTCTCAGGTAGGATTCTCAGAGGGTGTTTGCTTTGCGTATAGAAATACGGAAACACTTTCTCTGTGAACGTGTGTGAGAAAGAGTAAAGAGGTGTATCATCATCAGCAGGGTCAAAGAAAGACACTTGGCCCTTGTCCCAGTCCAGCTGCACTCTGACCCTCTTGAGTTTCTCTGTGACTGTCACAGCTGTTGGGGGTGAGTCATCGCTCTGTACTCCCTGTCTCGCAGACACATGGTCCAAAACCCGTTCTCGGGCCGGGCCTGGACCTCCACATTCCTGGTGACAGACGTACAGGCCACGCCCAGAATCCAGTCGTTGTTACATCCTGTATCCACTACCCACCAGTGGCTTCCTGAGCTAAGCCCGGTCATGCCCAGGACCTCTGCACTCATGTGGAAGCGTTCAGGGTTGTCAGGGAGACGGTGGGGCTGGCTGGTGTACTGAAGGGATGTGAGGTCATGTGACAGGAAGAGGCAGGGGTGTGCTGTGTTTGGGTCCAAGGTCACAGGAGCTGAAGAGGAGGAAATGGGCCAGAGACTGGGTTAGAGACAGGAAAAGGGTTTGTGTCACTCACCACTGTTTTTTAGCTCTCTCCGCCAGGTTAAAATGCTGTGGGAGTTAACCTTCTTATCTCATCTCTGTTAACCATTGAAATTGACTTACTGTATTCAACATGCAGAAGCATTTTCTTCCAGACTCTGTACTTGAGGTTACAGAGGTGCTTGGCCACATCAATCAGCGCCCCTGAAATCCTCTCTGGGCCCTGCCCTGTGCACTGGGCTCTGAAATCACAAAATAATACAATTGTCCTGTTCAATATTCCAAAGCAGAAAGAGGGAGGAAAAAATAGAATGATTGACAGAGGTGGGGGATTTCAACATACCTCTCTATAGTGGCTTTAAAATTCTGAAAAGCAAAAGAAAGTGTAATATTGTGGCTGAATAAAATAAATCCCATCCTCTCCTCAAAAACAATTATTCTGTCTTTTTTTAAATTGTGTGTAATGTGTCAATTGTGCCAGTACAAACCTGGAGCAATGTCATGTCTTCAGCATCAGTCATCTCCTGTGTTATGACTGTTATAGTCTCTTTGAGGTATAACATCCCTGCTGCAGCCTTTGTCACCATACTCTTCATCAGCCCTATCTTCTCCTCTTCCTCCTCCTTCAGAGCAGCTAGCCTCGCTGCCTCTTCCTCATACAGGAACTGGTGGAGTTCCACAAACAGATCCTTTATCTGCCTCTCTGTCTCCAGGGCCTGATTCTGAGGGGCAGTTAGAGCACAACTTGATGGATTTGAGTTCATTTGAATGAAAAGGAAACTGAGATGACATCTGTAGAGATTACCTTAATGGATTCGAGCATCTCTTCAGAGGTTCCCTTCAGTCTAATGAGGGAGTCCAGTGTATGCTGTAAGATTTTCAGTGCTACGTTGAGCTCATCCTAGAAGTCAGAGGGTATTCTAACATGAGGCTTCTTATGAAAGCAGCAAGCTGTAACTCGATTAAACGTCTAGATTTAATTATGTTAAATAAATTAACAATAGGTTCAATGCCAGGCGTGTCGCTTGACTAAAATAACCCTTTCAATACCTGAGATAATTTACTATGTTTAAAGATGTTTTACTCTGCATACACACTGTATGTCCATCAACACCACTCACTGACGTATAACTAGCAGATCAGCTTTTATCCCATAGGAATGCAGATATAATACTTTACACACTTTTACATTTCTCTGCTATATTTCTCTGCTAATACTGTACACTCACATATACTGTCAGGATAGACCTGATTAACAGCATTCTACTGCCAGGGGCCACAGGCTCCTGACATGAGACAATGGCAACGTTAACTATGACAGTTAAGTTATTTAATGCATATACATACTAGAGTCATTTCAATTATGATTTCAATTATTATTCAGTCTCTCACCTTGCAATCCTGTGCTGCCTTCTCTGTGGGTATGCAGTCATGGTTCTTGTGTATTTTCGAGGCTTGGCACACTACACAGACAGGCTGCTTGTCCACCAGACAGAAGAATCTGAGTCTCTCTCCATGTAGACTACAAAGTACACGGTTCCCCCCGATTGAGCTCTGAATCCTGCTCTTTTGCAAAGCTTCACAGAGGTTCTTCAGAGCCAGATTGGAGGGAGGGGTGCGCTTGGAAGCTTTTTCTCCTGCAGACAGGGCACTGTCTGAGGGCTGAGGTGTTCCAGTAGCATTGTAGGCAGGTCTTACAAAAGCTGTGGCTACATGGTAGGAGGACAGGGTCCCTGAAGATGTCACAGCACACAGGACAGGAGAGATCCTCCTCTGGGAGACACACACTGGATGACATGTATGTCTTCACCTGATCAGGTACCGGGAGTCTGTGAAGAAGATATCCTCTGGCTTAAACAATACTACATTCCCATGTCAAGCATATAAACGTGGAGATTATTTACGTTGTCTTTCAGAAATCACCTCCCTTTTGATTTTCAAAACAGATATTCAAAGTGCCTATTCTTCCATTGTTCTTGTTGTAATGCCAGACCTTAAAAGTGCAGGCTGTTTTCCTGTCTGTTGAGTTGTGTTTGTGTGTGACTCCAGAGACACACAGTACTGCGTGACAGACAGCAATGTGAAACAGGAAGTCGAGCCCTATTGGTCACATGTGGAATAGCTGCAAACTGGTTTAGCCTAGAACCTGTTACACGTTTTGAATAGCAACATTGTTAAAGGTTGTGGATAGAGACACACAATCAATAACTTTAAAAGCCTTTAAAAGACTGAAAAGTGAAAGATGACTGTCAAGATATATCTCATGAAGCAGGATGAAAATATGATCAACCAAAATTATTGGTAAAATCATCATAAATAAAAGTGGCCTCACATTACATTGTGTTCCTAAAACATATGTATTTACATGCTTATAACAAAGGCAGGTACAATGTAGGCCTAACGTAAATACGTAAATACCATACACATCATTACCTATTGTATACAACTGTTATACCTGTTTGTACCTTGCACTATATTCATTATTTGCAAATAAAACTTACAATGGGGATAACTGTGTAATCTAAAGCAATAATTATATGCCAGTGCTTTTGACACCAATGAATGCTCATATAGAGCAAAGCTTCAAAAGGTATTCTGTAGGCCTAATCTTCCCCTTACACAACCTCAATGGCAAACCAAGTTTCTTCCCCAAAAGCCAGTGCAGCTTCATTGCATTTACATTAGGAAAGGGGATGAAGAGGGGTTCACAGGGGGAGAAAGGGGTTTGGAGGGGCCAGCCTGTGTTTCCCTTGAAAACTCAAGGTTTCAGGATATTGGCTAAAACAATTCAACCATCTGCCTCCACCTCCAGTGTGGTATTTTAAATATTTGTTATTGTTGCTTGGTGTCAATATCAGAGGAAATCAAACTTGATTTGTCAGATGCACCGAATACAACTGTGAAATGCTTACTTACAAACTCTCCAACATTGCAGTTCAAGAAGAATTAAGAAAATATTTACCAAGTAGACTAAAATAAAAAGTAATAATAGAAAGTAACACAAGTGACTATGCATAGATAATAAACAGCGAGTAGCAGCAGTGTAGAAAAGTGAGGAGTCAATGTAAATTGTCCGGTGGCAATTTTATTAATTGTTCAGCAGTCTTATGGCTTGGAGGTAGAAGCTGTTGCGGAGCCTTTTGGTCCTAGACTTGGCACTCCGGGACCATTTGCTGTGCGGTATCAGAGAAAACAGTCTATAACTTGGGTGACTGGAGTCTCTGACAATTTTATGGGCTTTCCTCTGACACTGCCTATTATATAGGTCCTGGATGGCAGGAAGTTTGGCCCCATTAATGTACTGGGCCGTTCGCACTACCCTCTGTAGCGCCTTACGGTCAGATGCCGAGCAGTTGACATACTAGGCGGTGATGCAACCGGTTAGGATGCTCTTGATGGTGCAGCTGTAGAACCTTTTGAGGATATGGGGACACATGCCAAATCTTTTCAGTCTCCTGAGGGGAAAAGGTTTTGTTCACGACGTCTTGGTATGTTTGGACCATGATAGTTCGTTGGTGATGTGGACACCAAGGAAATTGAAACTCTCAACATCAGCCCACAGTGTGTGGATTGTAGCAATCACTACATGTGATTGTGACCACTTTATATTATTGGGGAAAATCTATGAACATTCATTAGTGGCTTGATGACGATGATAATTTCAGGCTACTCACAAGAGATGTTTTTGTAGGATGCATGCAGCTATCACTACACCACTCAATGACTATAGTCGTGTAACTACACATCTCTGGAACAATCTCTTCATTCAAAGACTCAATCATGGACACTCATACTGACAGTTGTGGCTGCTTTGTGTGATGTATTATTGTCTCTACCTTCATGCCCTTCGTGCTGTTGTCTGTGCCCAATAATGTTTGTACCATGTTGTTATTATGTTGTGTTGCTACCATGCTATTTTGTCATGAGTTGCTGCCTTGCTATGTTGTTGTCTTAGGTCTCACTTTATGTAGTGTTGTGTTGACTCTCTTGTTGCGATGTGTTTTTTGCCCTTATTATAATTACTATTATTTAAAATAAAATAAAAAATAATCCCAGGCCCCGTTCTCGCAGGAGGCCTTTTGCCTTTGTTAGACCGTCATTGTAAATAAGAATTGGTTCTTAACTGACTTGCCTAGTTAAATAAAGGTTAAATAAAATAAAATAAATAAAATGGCGAGTTCCAAATCACAGCATCCTATCCGCTCTCTCCACGAGCCAAGGACGATGTATCCCCTTTTTCCTCCAGTCTTTCGTTACCATGGGGATGACGTCAGGTTGCACCACCGATTCGGCCCAGTAGTAGCAGGAGAGGCGGGTCCATCAGATAGTCAGCTGGGTAAGAAGACAAAGAGAGTCCTCCAAGCCCAGTACCTTCTCGTTCCACCGTCGAATCCTCACAGCTAACGCCCTTCCTTCCATCCAAAATGCGCGAAATAGTACATCTGCAAGCCGGACAGTGCGGAAACCAGATTGGAGCCAAGGTATTACTCTTCTCTTGTTTGTATATCAATAAAATAGATTGCTTCATTTGGGGATTGCATGCGACCTAGATAAACCTCGTTCTCTCTGCGTAGTGCGTAGCTAAATTAAGAATGGCCGCTTGTAATCCACCCATAAGACTGCATCCTCGATGGGCTATAATAGACCTATAGGCTACCATGGACGAAAAATGCATGATCATTCCGTGAACAAGATAAACTACATTTTAATCGATGTTGCATACGATATGCCATGTCCTGATTTATTTTTTTTTTTTCTTCCGCTGATTCATTCTCAATGGTTATTTGGGGTCCTTGTAAAATGGGCGTTGAAGGGAAAGATATGGTAGCCTACTAGAATACCTCCGTTCTCCCTCTTATAACATTACATATTCAACCTGATTCATATTTCGGTCTAAGTGGCATTTTAATGCTTCATTTGAAGCATTTAGACGATAAGATAATTATGTAAAGGGGATATTTAATGCAAGTCATGCTATTTGTGTTGCTCTTGAAAAGGTAAATGTCCATGCAACAGAAAATACACATTGCATTATCTATTTATTTATATTCTAATTTGCGCTTTAAATGGATGCTTCTGTGTATTGCTATTGCCTTGCATCTCTCTCCCCTGTACCCTCCCTCACTCACTCTCTCTCATTCTCTCGTCTCAGTTCTGGGAGGTGATCAGTGATGAGCATGGCATCGACCCGACTGGAACCTACCATGGAGACAGCGACCTGCAGCTAGACAGGATCAATGTGTACTACAATGAGGCCTCAGGTACAGTATGCACATTATATAGCATTGCATACATAAACCACATAATGTCACCAATTATTTAAACATGCACAATTAATTAAACATCTGTTTTAATTAGGAAAAATTTACCGATTACACAAGCATTTCGCTACATTCACATTAACATCTGCTAACCATGTGTATGTGACAAATAAAAATTGATTTGATTTTGATTTGTCAGGTGGGAAGTATGTCCCCCGTGCCATCCTGGTGGATCTGGAGCCGGGCACCATGGACTCTGTCAGGTCTGGCCCCTTCGGACAGATCTTCAGGCCAGACAACTTTGTCTTCGGTGAGTGGTTGGTTTGGTAGTCAGTGGAAATATGAGATTTGGTGGCAGACTACTAATGTAATCTTGTCCAGGAAATAATGGGTTATGACACTTCTGTCTGCAGGCCAGAGTGGAGCTGGAAACAACTGGGCCAAGGGCCACTACACAGAGGAGCAGAGCTGGTAGACTCTGTCATGGATGTAGTGAGGAAGGAGGCAGAGAGCTGTGACTGTCTCCAGGGCTTCCAGCTCACCCACTCCCTGGGTGGGGGTACTGGCTCTGGCATGGGCACCCTGCTCATCAGCAAGATCCGTGAGGAGTACCCTGACCGCATCATGAACACCTTCAGCGTGGTGCCCTCTCCCAAAGTGTCCGACACAGTGGTGGAGCCCTACAACGCCACCCTCTCTGTGCATCAGCTGGTGGAGAACACAGATGAGACCTTCTGCATCGACAACGAAGCCCTCTACGACATCTGCTTCCGCACTCTCAAGCTCACCACACCCACCTATGGAGACCTCAACCACCTGGTGTCAGCCACCATGAGTGGAGTGACCACCTGCCTTCGTTTCCCTGGCCAGCTCAATGCCGACCTCCGCAAACTGGCTGTCAACATGGTGCCCTTCCCCCGCCTGCACTTCTTCATGCCCGGCTTCGCCCCCTCACCAGCAGGGGAGCCAGCAGTACCGCGCCCTGTCCGTGCCTGAGCTCACCCAGCAGATGTTCGACTCCAAGAACATGATGGCGGCCTGCGACCCTCGTCACGGCCGTTACCTCACCGTGGCCGCCATCTTCCGTGGTCGCATGTCCATGAAGGAGGTGGACGAGCAGATGCTCAACGTCCAGAACAAGAACAGCAGCTACTTTGTGGAATGGATCCCCAACAATGTGAAGACCGCTGTCTGCGACATCCCACCCGCGGCCTCAAGATGTCTGCCACCTTCATCGGCAACAGCACAGCCATCCAGGAGCTGTTCAAGCGTATCTCTGAGCAGTTCACTGCCATGTTCCGCCGTAAGGCCTTCCTTCACTGGTACACCGGAGAGGGTATGGATGAGATGGAGTTCACTGAGGCTGAGAGCAACATGAATGACCTGGTGTCTGAGTACCAGCAGTACCAAGATGCCACCGCTGAGGAGGGCGAGTTTGAAGAGGAGGGAGAAGAGGAAGCCGCCTAAACCATCCAGTCACTCAACTGCCAAACAGTCGTATCACTCACCTCCGTCCTGTCCCCAAAGCACAACTTGATTGATTTAAATTAATGTTAAAGAAAAGGAAACTCTGATTTGTGATAATTAAATGAATGTGCTCAACCATCTCTTCAGCGGTTCCCTTCAGTCTAATTAGTATCCTGTAACGTTTTCAGGTCTCATCCTAGAAGTCAGAGGGTATTCTAACATGAGGTTTCTTATGAAAGCAGCAAGCTGTAACTCGATGTCTAAATTGAATTATGTGAATAAATTAACAATGTGTTCCAATGCTAGGTGTGTTGCTTTACTTAAATAACCTTTTCAATACCTGTAAAAACATCAGTCCCATCATTTGACCTGCTGGTTGTACGTCAGTAAGTGGCACTGACGTACAACCAGCAGGTCAGATAGAATACTTTACACACTTTGGACCATGGTAGGTCAATTATGGTGCATTGGGAAAATGTTGTGTGCCGGCAAAGAACTGCTGTATTTCGAATGGTGCTGTAATTCCTTTCCACAGAATACAGTACCGTACTGTATTTTTGGAGCGCCGAAACCTTTTTGTTTATGGCTCATTAATATATTTTGAGGCGTACCTTGTAAGAGACTATTTTTTTTCACCTGTAGGTGAGAATGCTGTACCAATCTAACTCCTATGGTTACAGTGCCCCATCAATTTAAAATATATAGGGGATAGATAAGAGTGGTATCAAGTCTTTGAGCATTTTGCCATGTCCCTTTGGCCTGTTTTGCCCTGTAGTCGCTGCCGTTTGGAAGCCTGTGTTAAGGCCTCTAGAAGTGCAAGTGATACAAAAACCAAATATTCATTGATATGCTGTATTAAAAAAAAAAGTTTTAACCAGGTAGGCCAGTTGAGAACAAGTTGTAATTTACAACTGCGACCTGGCCAAGATAAAGCAAAGCAGTGCGATAACAAACAACACAGAGTTACACACGGAATAAACAAATGTACAGTCAATAATACAATAGAAAAAAGTCTATATACAGTGTGTGCAAATGAGGTAAGATCAGGGCGATAAGGCAATAAATAGGCCGTAGTGGCAAAATAATGACAATTTAGCAAATAAACACTGGAGTGATAGATGTGCAGAAGATGAATGTGCAAGTAGAAATACTGGGGTGCAAAGGAGAATAAAATATATATATATATGGGGATGAGGTAGTTGGATGGGGGCTATGCACAGGTGCAATGATCTGTAAGCTGCTCTGACAGCTGATGCTTAAAGTTGGCGAGGGAGATGTGTGGGGGTGACCAGTGAAGTATACCTAAATTCTATGTTATTGTACCATGCGTCATTCATTACACAGTACTTATTTTGACACTATTTAAATTGCAGTAGTTCTACTGCAATATGAAATGCATTGACTTACCCCTAGCTGCCTGTAAATGACTGTTAATGTTACAGCAACACCTTTACAGTGCACACAACATCAATGCCAAACCAAGTTTCTGTGTAAATTGTTGGATTTACATAATGGGAGGGGGCTTCACAGGAGGGACTACCTGTTTGATCACACTTGCAGGGTGTTTATCTTGACCACAGTCTGTTTCAGAATATTGATTTAACAATAGCCTACTACCATCCGCCTCAATCTACAGTATGGTATTTTAAATATGTATTTTTTTGGTTGGTGCCAATATATCATCAGTCCACAGTGTGTGGTTTGTATCTTGTGCTTCACCACTCGTGATTGTGACCACTGTGTTACTGGGGAAAATCTCTCATGAACATCATTAGTGGGTTGATGACAATGATACCTTCAGCTCACTTACGATAGTCTATTTTACTATAGGATGCATGCAGCTATCACTACACCACTCAGTCAGTAGGGTCGGGAGACTGCGCATCACTACACCACTCAGTCAGTAGGGTCGGGTGACTGCGCATCACTACACCACTCAGTCAGTAGGGTCGGGAGACTGCGCATCACTACACCACTCAGTCAGTAGGGTCGGGAGACTGCGCATCACTACACCACTCAGTCAGTAGGGTCGGGAGACTGCGCATCACTACACCACTCAGTCAGTAGGGTCGGGAGACTGCGCATCACTACACCACTCAGTCAGTAGGGTCGGGAGACTGCGCATCACTACACCACTCAGTCAGTAGGGTCGGGAGACTGCGCATCACTACACCACTCAGTCAGTAGGGTCGGGAGACTGCGCATCACTACACCACTCAGTCAGTAGGGTCAGGTGACTGGGCATCACTACACCACTCAGTCAGTAGGGTCGGGAGACTGGGCATCACTACACCACTCAGTAGGGTTGGGAGACTGCGCATCACTACACCACTCAGTCAGTAGGGTCAGGTGACTGTGCATCACTACACCACTCAGTCAGTAGGGTCAGGTGACTGTGCATCACTACACCACTCAGTCAGTAGGGTCAGGTGACTGTGCATCACTACACCACTCAGTCAGTAGGGTCAGGTGACTGTGCATCACTACACCACTCAGTCAGTAGGGTCAGGTGACTGGGCATCACTACACCACTCAGTCAGTAGGGTCGGGAGACTGTGCATCACTACACCACTCAGTCAGTAGGGTCAGGTGACTGTGCATCACTACACCACTCAGTCAGTAGGGTCAGGTGACTGTGCATCACTACACCACTCAGTCAGTAGGGTCAGGTGACTGTGCATCACTACACCATTCAGTCAGTAGGGTCAGGTGACTGTGCATCACTACACCACTCAGTAAGTAGGGTCGGGAGACTGTGCATCACTACACCACTCAGTCAGTAGGGTCAGGTGACTGGGCATCACTACACCACTCAGTCAGTAGGGTCGGGAGACTGCATCACTACACCACTCAGTCAGTAGGGTCGGGAGACTGTGCATCACTACACCACTCAGTCAGTAGGGTCGGGAGACTGTGCATCACTACACCACTCAGTCAGTAGGGTCGTGTGACTGCGCATCACTACACCACTCAGTCAGTAGGGTCGGAGACTGTGCATCACTACACCACTCAGTCAGTAGGGTCGGGAGACTGCGCATCACTACACCACTCAGTCAGTAGGGTCGGGAGACTGCGCATCACTACACCACTCAGTCAGTAGGGTCGGGTGACTGCGCATCACTGCACCACTCAGTCAGTAGGGTCGGGAGACTGGGCATCACTACACCACTCAGTAGGGTTGGGAGACTGCGCATCACTACACCACTCAGTCAGTAGGGTTGAGTGACTGCGCATCACTACACCACTCAGTCAGTAGGGTCGGGAGACTGTGCATCACTACACCACTCAGTCAGTAGGGTCGGGAGACTGCGCATCACTACACCACTCAGTCAGTAGGGTCGGGAGACTGCGCATCACTACACCACTCAGTCAGTAGGGTCGGGTGACTGCGCATCACTGCACCACTCAGTCAGTAGGGTCGGGAGACTGGGCATCACTACACCACTCAGTAGGGTTGGGAGACTGCGCATCACTACACCACTCAGTCAGTAGGGTTGAGTGACTGCGCATCACTACACCACTCAGTCAGTAGGGTCGGGAGACTGGGCATCACTACACCACTCATTCAGTAGGGTCGGGAGACTGGGCATCACTACACCACTCAGTCAGTAGGGTCGGGAGACTGGGCATCACTACACCACTCAGTCAGTAGGGTCGGGTGACTGCCATCACTACACCACTCAGTCAGTAGGGTCGGGTGACTGGGCATCACTACACCACTCAATTAGTAGGGTCGGGTGACTGCCATCACTACACCACTCAGTCAGTAGGGTCGGGAGACTGGGCATCACTACACCACTCAGTCAGTAGGGTCGGGTGACTGCCATCACTACACCACTCAGTCAGTAGGGTCGGGTGACTGGGCATCACTACACCACTCAGTCAGTAGGTTTGGGTCACTGCGCATCACTACACCACTCAGTCAGTAGGGTCGGGAGACTGCGCATCACTACACCAGTCAGTAGGGTCGGGAGACTGCGCATCACTACACCACTCAGTCAGTAGGGTCGGGAGACTGGCATCACTGCATCACTACACCACTCAGTCAGTAGGTTCGGGTGACTGCGCATCTCTGGAACACTCATTGATGAAGAATCCAAATAACAGCATCCTATCCGCTCTCTCCACGAGCTTAGGATCCCTCCTCTCCTCCGGTCTTTGGTTACCATGGGGATGACACCCACCGATTCGGCCCAGTAGTTGAAGGAGAGGCGTGCCCATCAGACAGTCAGCTGGGGAAGAAGAGAAGAAGCGTCCTCCGGGCCAAATCTCGACTGCGGTTCCCTCACTGCCAACGCCCGTCCATCCAGCCGTAATGCGAGAAATAGTGCATCTGCAAGCCGGCCAGTGCGGTAACCAGATCGGAGCCAAGGTATCATTGTTGATTCATTTGTATTTTACCAAGAAAATAGATTGCTTCATGTGAATTATTGCAGGCGAGCTAGATAAGCCTCTTTTTTTTACCTCTGCATAGCAAAATGAAGAAAGGTAATCCACCCATAAGACTTGTAGAGGAAGCTGGTGCAGAACTGCATTATCGATTGGCTATAATATAACATGCATGAAAAATGCATGGTCATTCCGTGCACAAAATAAATATGTGTATAAGAGAAATAGGCGAAACAATAGCTATATCCGATTACTATCAGTTTGAATCACTGTTGCATATGAAATGGGCAGATTTGTTACTGTTGCTGCTGACTCATTCACAATAGTTATTTGGGTCTCTAAATGGACGTGCGGTGGAAGGGAGAGATAACGGTACTAGAATACCATCCTCTTCTCTCTTTTATGACACAACATATTTAACCTGATAAATATTTAGATCTAAATGGAATTTTAATGCATAGTTTAAATCATTTAGAGGCTTACATAATTATGTAAAGGGAATATTTAATGCAAATTATGCTAATGCAAATTAAGGTAAATGTCCCTGCAACAGAAAAGACATTGCATTATATTTAATTATTTGTATTTTATATTCTAACTGGCATTTTAAAAGGATGCTTCTGTGTATTGCTATTGACTTGCATCTCAACTCCTCTCTCTCTCTCACTGTCTCAGTTCTGGGAGGTGATCAGTGATGAGCATGGCATCGACCCGACTGGAACCTACCATGGAGACAGCGACCTGCAGCTAGACAGGATCAATGTGTACTACAATGAGGCCTCGGGTACAGTATGCACATTATATAGCATTGCATACATAAACCACATGTCACCAATTATTGAAACAAACAGAAACATGCTCAATTGATTAAATAGACTCTTATATCAACAATTAAAAAACAAACAATAGGTACCCTAAAATAAATAGGTACCCTATTATCACAAATACAGTGCAAATATGCACAGTAATAATTGGTTCAGTACGCCCAATATTTATTGTCTTTTTCAGGTGGGAAGTATGTCCCCCGTGCCATCCTGGTGGATCTGGAGCCGGGCACCATGGACTCTGTCAGGTCTGGCCCCTTCGGACAGATCTTCAGGCCAGACAACTTTGTCTTCGGTGAGTGGTTGGTTTGGTAGTCAGTGGAAATATGAGATTTGGTGGCAGACTACTAATGTAATCTTGTCCAGGAAATAATGGATTATGACACTTCTGTCTGCAGGCCAGAGTGGAGCTGGAAACAACTGGGCCAAGGGCCACTACACAGAGGGAGCAGAGCTGGTAGACTCTGTCATGGATGTAGTGAGGAAGGAGGCAGAGACCTGTGACTGTCTCCAGGGCTTCCAGCTCACCCACTCCCTGGGTGGGGGTACTGGCTCTGGCATGGGCACACTGCTCATCAGCAAGATCCGTGAGGAGTACCCTGACCGCATCATGAACACCTTCAGCGTGGTGCCCTCTCCCAAAGTGTCCGACACAGTGGTGGAGCCCTACAACGCCACCCTCTCTGTGCATCAGCTGGTGGAGAACACAGATGAGACCTTCTGCATCGACAACGAAGCCCTCTACGACATCTGCTTCCGCACTCTCAAGCTCACCACACCCACCTATGGAGACCTCAACCACCTGGTGTCAGCCACCATGAGTGGAGTGACCACCTGCCTTCGTTTCCTGGCCAGCTCAATGCCGACCTCCGCAAACTGGCTGTCAACATGGTGCCCTTCCCCGCCTGCACTTCTTCATGCCCGGCTTCGCCCCCCTCACCAGCAGGGGGAGCCAGCAGTACCGCGCCCTGTCCGTGCCTGAGCTCACCCAGCAGATGTTCGACTCCAAGAACATGATGGCGGCCTGCGACCCTCGTCACGGCCGTTACCTCACCGTGGCCGCCATCTTCCGTGGTCGCATGTCCATGAAGGAGGTGGACGAGCAGATGCTCAACGTCCAGAACAAGAACAGCAGCTACTTTGTGGAATGGATCCCCAACAACGTGAAGACCGCTGTCTGCGACATCCCACCCCGCGGCCTCAAGATGTCTGCCACCTTCATCGGCAACAGCACAGCCATCCAGGAGCTGTTCAAGCGTATCTCTGAGCAGTTCACTGCCATGTTCCGTCGTAAGGCCTTCCTTCACTGGTACACCGGAGAGGGTATGGATGAGATGGAGTTCACTGAGGCTGAGAGCAACATGAATGACCTGGTGTCTGAGTACCAGCAGTACCAAGATGCCACCGCTGAGGAGGGCGAGTTTGAAGAGGAGGGAGAAGAGGAAGCAGCCTAAACCATCCCGTCACTCAACTGCCAAACAGTCTATCACTCCCCTCCGTCCTGTCCCCAACTCCATCCCTTCATCCTTACCATCTGCTTTCTCTCAAGAAGGCAGATGTTCCTAAATGAATTGAATGTTTTTCCACATTAGACAGTGATCTTACCAGATAGTAGTAAACTTCTGTTGTTGTATGTTGGAAATCCACTGAATTGTTTCCATTTTCCTACATTCATCTCATCATTGCTTTGCGGAATTAAAAGAAAGTGATTTTAAAGTTCAAATTAAATTGGTACTTACTCTATGTTTTATTGTTTTTATTTGATGGGTGTTATAAATAATTAATATGGTCTTATATAGACTTGATTACTGTACAACATGAAATTGAAATGACACACTAGGTTAAAGTTAGCATGTACAATTACAGTATGTTCACATACTGTAAATTATATGCATTTGAAGCCATGAGCCCAAAATATCAAAGGTAAAAGCAGATTTACAAACCAGAAAAGGCCAACCACAGTTGGAAACTGGGTTTGTGAGGGAGCATTAACTACAGGCTGAAGACAAACTGCACTGCCCACTATGGGTTCATGCCAATGAGTTAGTAGCAATAAACTGCATTGGAATACATTCCTAGAATGTAACAACAGGTGAAATGAGACTGACGTATAGTGACTGTTAAAGACAGAAAGACTTGGATTCATTGTTTTCAGCAGTCATCACTTCCCAGCTCCTGCAGTCAGTTGCCGCTGGCTAATAATTCTGACTGAAGCTATTTTGTCAATCACAGCTTCACCGAAAGCTGACTAGTAAGGTCTGCATGCTGAGCAAGTGCGTTATTTCTCATATACTTCACACTCACCATTTTAGGGATGTCTGATACATGACGTCAGCTTATACGATGCTCTGTCTTCTGCTTTTGCCCTCTCGTTAATTCCTTATAGAAGTCTGGTTGTGTTTTCACAAGAGAGAGAGAGAGAAGCAAGTGTTGACATCATCTGATCAAAGTCCAGCACTGATTATGCAAAGAAAATCTACTGAGGTGGCCAATTCTAAAAATGACTATTGGTATTTATTTAAAATGTTGGCTACAAAAGATAAATAGGTCATGACATCGTATAACAACTCTACATGATGAGAATTGAATCCCATCATAGGCTTTTCAAAATACAAACAGCGTACTGGTAAGAACACACATAGAAGATATGATCTAATGTAGTATCACAGTTCAGCCAATGTTAAATTAATGCTAAATTCTGAATTCAAATACTACAATACAATTATTCAAATGTAAACAATCATTCATTTTGTGCTTAAATATGATTAATAATGACATAATTATTTGTTCTGCACACAGTATCCGCAAACAGAATATCCCACTGGGAGAAATGTTTTCCAGATAATATTAGCTTACAGTGTCATTATCTGTAAAGCTGTATACAGGACTGATACAGGACTGATTCAGTAGTGAGACATGTATTGAGGTAAGTAATCAGTGTAAAAATCTAGACAATTAAATGCTTTTCTGACAATCAGTAGTGGTTAAACAAATATTATTGCACGCTATATATTTAAGTAATCTATAAGGCATTTATACGAACATTTACATTACATTCCAATATAATTTTTTACATGTATCAAGGTATCACAGGTAACAGCAGTCTTTTTGTAGCTGTTGAGAGAACCAAATTGCCTAGACAGAGGACTGAAATACTCAGACTGAAATGTATTTATCAAAGACGAGTATGAGCAGGGACTGAATACTGGTCCTCTTCCATCTAGTGCAGGTGAAGGTTTGTTTCCTCTTCCAGTATGACCATTTGAATGATTGTGTACATGTCTATCCCATTCAAATATTCCAGTGCTATTAAATAACACACCATAGAGAAAGCAGTCAGAGCCTCATGAACCTTAGTTCTAGTTACAAGCTGTGGTATTTGCTGTAGCTATCCCAACGTCTGTGTCCAAGTCCTGTACTAGCACTATTCCATGTGCTTGCAGTACGTACAGTACACAGTGCCTGGGCCCTCCTCTTCCAGGGCTAGGTGCTGTGTACCTCTCGTCCCATCCTGTATCTGTCAACGTTGTGTCATGACCCTCTAATATCTAGGTAATCATCAGCTCTTTAGGTGGAGCTTCTACAGTCATCGGGATTTTGCTGTTGCTTGGATGTACAGGACAGGTGTTGAGAGACTTCTGAGAGACTAGGCTCAGATGAGTCTCTCCTCCTTGGGCAGTTTGAGTGTGTCTGGTCTCTCAACACTGCTGGCCCCCGTCTGCTCCTCAGCACTGGGCCGGTACGTCCCCTCCGTCTGCCTCTTCTTCCTCACCACGCAGAAAAGCCACACTAGCACAGCAGATGCTATGGCCAGCAGCCCCAGTATAACAGTCGGGGCCACAATAGCTGCAATGTTGGGTCCCTAGATGCAGAACAACACAGGGGTAGTAGTCATTCTCAGAAATAAAGCTCTGGATACTTCTGGTTTAAGTTCCTCTAACAAAAACAGAGATAAAGATAGCAGCAGTTTACTCACTGGGGCAGTTGTGTTAGAGGGTAGACTATTAGTTGTGTTGTCCCCTGTAGAAAACATTCAAGATTACCACTCAGGTCATTGTAATAGTTTGCTACAAGAATACAAATAGACCCTCGCTTTGATCAATGTAGCATAACACACTAGGATTGAACAATGTGGAAAAACAGGTCATTTTAAAATGACACACTGTATACCAAGTGCAGGTGATAGAAATGACACATGTGGTGCTCTGAGGCAACAACCTACATGTCCACACATGACCACATACCAGAACAACATGCAAATGTGAAAGCATGTATATGAATATTGTTTGTATAATTTTTTAGTTGTATTGTTTGTATTTCGTTGTATTTTAAATTTGTGACTGTTTCTGTGTTTTGTTACATTTCATGTTTTGTGGACCCCAGGAAGAGTAGCTGCAGCTTCTGTAAAAGCTAATTGGGATCATAATAAACAAATGAGCAAACGTTTTAACACGTTACTTAAATAGAGTTAAGAGTAATTTAATTACAGCCTAGGGGGAGGGGGAAACAAAACAGAAAGGTGGAAGTTGATGTCATTTTTAGATTGATAGATTGACAACATAATAGCCTGTTGCAATGCGATGGGATCACTGAGTTCCTCAAGTCCAGTGCTTTTTTTCAGGCACTTTCTCCATGGCAAGCCATGTGATTACTCTGTGACATCCCGCACAGTAACTACTTGAATGTAGGAGAGGGGGAGGAGAGGACTTGGAATGCGGCCTTTGCCCGTGGTCAGTGAAGCTCAGCCCCTAAACAGTTTTACTAGTTGAAGTATCTGGAAAAGCACTATTATATTTTGGTTACCATGTCAGTGCAGTGTCAAAGTGATTATTGACTATTAATTCACAGTAGATGTCTTGCTTAGAAAACTTCAACGCCCATTTAGGGATGTCAAACTAAGTTAATGATTGGCTAATGCAAATAGTGAAATAGTAAACTCTCCCAGGGGCAACAGTACACCTTGATAACAAAAAACAAGGGTAGGTTGTTTGGGGGAGGGGCACAACTTTTTCTCAAAATGAGACACTGAAAAACCTCCTGTAGCAGTGACAGCCTGATATGGGTATTGTAGAAAACTAACTACAGTTGATATTACAGCTTGGAGATGTCCGCACTCCTGTTCAGTGTTGTCCCATTACCAGAAAATCAGAAGAGCACTCAGAACGACCACTAAGGGCTGCTTTATCTATTGTTTCTTGCTGGGTAATATACAGCTATAATGCATTGTGAAAACGTTCTATAAGCACATACAACCCCCTTATAAGGTCTTACTATCATCTGATAATGATCCTGACTAACAGTTCAGTGGACTGACGAATAGCAGTGTAAAATAAAACATAGAAGGGCTCATACATACTTTAGAACCAGTAATAAAGATACAGATACAAGCATTAAGTATTACCATACTTCTATCAGAGAAATCACATGTCCGCATTAGGAAAAGTGGGTGTACCAGAGCTTTTCATACCAATGGTTCCTACCCAAAGCTCTCACGCATTACAAAATATTTGTACAACCTGTTGGCATGTTACTGCATGCTTTAGTTTTTTATTGAGTAATGGCTAGAATTGTGTGCACCCTGCTTTTGTGTTTTTATGCATATTTTTCCAAGTAAGGTACATATTGTTCCAAGTACAGAGACAATCTAGTGTGGTGGTGTTGGGGTTATTTCACAAGAAGGATGGGGGAGGGGGGGGGGGGGTTGTAGAGGCGGTGGCATGACTCACCCACAACCCAGGAAGGATTACTCCCCAAGACCAGGAGTAGGACACTCCCAGCCAGGAGACCAGGCCGGGCCGCGATGTCTGGGAGCAGTGCCATCTCCATTTAAACCAATGGGTTCTAAAGAGGATAGACCATCAGCAAGGGGACGCCTGGACATCAGGTCGGGGCCATTTCATCAGGAGTAGTGCTCAGCAGACAAGCACACCGGTGTCAGTCTCCAGGGCCGCTCTAGAGAGATGAAGGTGAGATGGTGTTAAAGAACAAAAGAACCGTTCATGAGGAGCCACACTGAGCCCGAGTCTCTATCGAAACCCCAATGTTATTGAGTCTGGTTCATAAAGTGACATAAAATGTAAGAGAAGATGAAATCACAACAGCTTTCTATACTTCATTCTGCATAGAATCATTGTAAGTCCCAGGAAAAACAATTATCCCATACCATGACAATACAATGGATCAAGTTATTATAAACATTTCAGACTGTCAGAAACTGTCCAACCGGAAATTGATAGGGCTGCAGGTAGCCTAGCGGATAAGAGCGTTGTGCCAGTAACTGAAAGGTCGCTGGTTAGAATCTCTGAGCCGACGAGATAAAAAAAATCTGACGATGTCCCCTTAAGCAGGGCACTTAACCCTAATGGCTCCTGGAAGTCGCTCTGGATAAGAGCATCAGCTAAATGTCTAAAATGTACATTTAACCATAGAGGCAAAATTACAATTGTGATTAATTCAGCACCATGTCGAAACATGACCACCCCCGTTTAAGGTTGGCTGATTTAGTAAAACTAGTGGTGTATGTGAACAATTGCACCTGTTCAGGGAGGTGGGGAGGGAGGGCATTGAGATAACAAATGACAATTCATGAGTCATATTCTTAGTAAATGTTGTAAAAGTAGCATCCTATCGAAATAAAATTATTGTAAAGTATAGGATTTATAGTGCCCCATAATTAATTTCCAATACTTCCAAGCCATTTTATGTAAAGATAAACTGCACTCCTGCTCCACAACAAATTAGTCGATCTAATAATACAAGAAGTATATAATTTTATTATAGACAGACCTGTACAGAACATTATACACACCTTTTCACCGAATAATGTTGATATCCGTTTTAGGCAACGGGGATCAATCCAACTCCTTGCGAAAAAAAACACCGTCTCGCTTCCGCCGCCTCACCTAAACGAGTGAGTGGGTGAACCGAAACTGGATCATATGTCAGGACGTGTTTATGAATAAACCGCTCCCAACAATGTCTGAAAAATAATCTGCAAACTAAATCCGATGGCAAAGCCGTTTTACTGGCTGAATGGGTTTATTTTGATATATATCATATTAGACTACCTGTATAGGTTTAACTATGTAAAACAGTTTTTTTAAATTCCCTCCTCACGTCGCCCCTATGGTCACATGGTTCACTTCAGTCTCATGTTACAGTACCTGAGCCTAGTATCAACCTGTGGTACAACAGACAGATACCCTTTGTATGATGAGGCACCGGACTAGTGGACAGAAATCTACCTGCTCAATGGAGCCTACTTCCTCCCATTGCTCTTCTCTCTCTCTCATTATGGATCCTTTACTATTATAGTTCTATGGGACCCTTTCTCAAGTTCTACACTGTTCTATTGATGTGTCTGAAGCCTTGAAAGTGTTCATCTACCTTTTTTTTCCATCTGCAAAAGAAAGATAAAAGGCTGTGGAATATGTTCAGGCCCAATGAGTAAACACTGAACATTTTGAGAAAATTTGGGCTGCATTTTTTAAATCCTGTATTTTAAGGAACACGTGTTTCATGTGAGTGCATGGTGAGAATTTGTTTGCAGTTTTAGGACCTCTAGTGGAGAGCAATTATATTTTTCTAGCTGACCCTATCCTCAAAGCAAGATAAAAAATAATCCTGAAATACCATAAACACAGCTAATCATGGTCCCTTAATCCTTGCCTAATCGCAGTTTCATCTAGGCCTATGCTATAATGTGACTGAAGACTGGCATAGAAAACACAATCTGATCCATGTATGATTCTATTTCCATGTTTGTATTTGGTGTGGTTGATTGTCAACCCATAACCACCCCAATATTGTATGTTATGTAGGCCTACATTCTGCAGTCTGCAAAAAGCACTGATTAGTCACATCATTATGTGTGCAGAAAGTATCCCTGCCACATAGGTCCTTCGGTTAATGGTCTCCCATGTATCGACACACATGTAGGCATGTTTCCATCTAAAAGAGTGGCTGAATTTGGTACAGTGGTTGTGTTTTTTGCTTTGGTCAAAGCAATGGGTACATGCGGGAGTAGGGTCGTGTCAATTGAATTCCTACCTGAAACGTTATTGCATGCGGCTTGTGGCGTTGTTCGAGCACTACATGCTTGTTGCTTGCCAATCATAGCTTTACTGTTGTTCTATCCAGTGAATCATCGTTTAGAACAGAAAAACCACCCGCCCCATTTCCTTCGACATTTTGGTGGCTTTGTGAAATTTACTGGCGGGTGGTTTTTGAAATAGTTGTTTTGAACAAAACTAGTCAGGGGAATATTCCAGATAACAGTAAATACTTAAAACATTAATGGCACTTTCTTTAAAAAAAATACAATTTCTGTTGAAATGATTGTCTCATATAGCAGGCTATCATAACAATAAGATATATCTACCAAGTAATTTCAAAATTACACTAAAGCGTAGCTGTCAACCTGCGAAATCAGATGCATTTTTAAATGCAACAACCGAATTTCTTCAGTGATATAATTTATCTTTGTGTACGCTGCGTGAACACATTGCTTGCTAGTTGCTACATTGTTGAGGCCTGAAACCTTCCCCAGGAAAATTTGCTCTCAGCCAGAGTGTCCGTCACTCGCAGCAGGAGCCGCAATAATGGCGAAGGTTCAAGTACTAAATGTCGCTGTCCTCGATAACCCGAGTCGATTCGGAAACCCATTTCAATTCGAAATAACATTTGAGTGCATGGAAGACCTGCCAGAAGGTAAGTGTTGTGCTCATCTGTCGAAAAATTACTTTGTTTATTCTCATCTAACGATTTATGGCTAGCTTGCTAACGTTAGCTCGCTAGCTAAATCTCAGACGATTTATGGCTAGTTTTCTAAGGTTGCCTCGCTAGTTAGCTAACTGAGATTCTCAACTAGGCTAGCTACTTCATGTTCAAACTGGCAATTTAGCTAGCGAACTAACGTTAGCAAACTTGCCATAAATTGTCAGATGAGAATTAAAGTAATTATTCGACCGGTGGCAAACAATGGTTAATTGATCCCTTATGTCTACTGAACAAAGAGGTGGCTCGTTTATTTGTATTTTTTTAAACATATAAATACATAAAACACATTGTACTTTGTGATATTGCTTAGCTACACGATGGCGTTAGTTGATATTTCTAGTTAGTTGGCTACTTTGCTTATAGCTGGCTAGCTTAGCCAGAATGGTGTCCAACTTTTGTTTGTATTTTGTTGGCTGCGGCGGGGAATTCTGACGGAGGAACACGCATTGACATGTCCACTTGCCTTTCGCGTTATCTACCCAAACAATCAAATAAATAATAATAAATAATATGCCATTTAGCAGACGCTTTTATCCAAAGCGACTTACAGTCATGTGTGCATACATTCTACGTATGGGTGGTCCCGGGAATCGAACCCACTACCCTCAATTCACAGGTGTCATTGATAACAGCATTCTGACCAGAGCAGTCTTCACAGTCCAGCAATTTCCTTGCTTTCTCCAACATTTCGAACTGAGTTTGTGGGTCCGGAAGACAGTGATTTGATTTGATACTTTTTTGTGTTGCAGATCTTGAGTGGAAGATAATATATGTGGGTTCAGCAGAGAGTGAAGAGTATGACCAGACCCTTGACTCTGTTCTGGTTGGCCCAGTACCAGCCGGGAGGCACATGTTTGTGTTCCAGGTGAGTTTTGTATAGATGGCAGTAACTAACAATGTTATTTCAGCAGTAGTCTGGCTGCAGTAGTCTGGCTGCAGCTTTCCTTGGCCCTCTTAATTTCTCTCTCTCCCAGTGGGCCTGCTCTGACTTGGGCCAAAGCCAGGCCACTAGTACTTTTAAGATATAATTTACATAACAATGGCCAACTGTGAACATTTGTTAACACCTTCACAAAGCAACTGATTTGATGATGCAGAGATTGATTCTGACCTTAGTGACAGCCCTAGCGATGGAAACCTTTCCCAAACAATAACAATGAGCTTATAACATAATCACAACACTGGTGCTGTATTGGAGAAATCAGAAATAGAAACTACACCCTCTCTCTTACCCATCTCTTCTCCTGCCTTCCTCCTTGCACCTCATCTACTGTATGTTATCCTTCAACAGGCGGATGCCCCAAACACGGGTCTGATTCCAGAAAGTGATGCTGTCGGCGTAACTGTGGCGCTAATCACCTGTACATACCGCGGACAGGAGTTCATTCGTATCGGCTACTACGTCAACAACGAGTACACCGACCCTGAGCTGCGGGAAAACCCACCAATAAAACCTGACTATGGACAGGTAAAGGAGGAAACTCAATTTGTGTGCTTGACTGTGTTTCCTTCCAGGAAGATGTTCAAGTTGTGTTAGTTGTATGTATAGGATACATAAGGTATACACTGTCCAACGAAATGCTTACTTGCACTTTACTTGTTCTCTCCCGTCTGCCATAGGTCCCATTCACATATCTGACAGGGCTGTTACATTAATATTGTGTAAACTAGGTGGAGCTATTGCTTACACCTACCACTTTTATCAGATCTATGAAGGCAATGAATGATGGTAGAGGAGAGGGGACAACTTTTTGGAATTATATTAAACCTTTGCGTTGTGGAAGGGCGAAATATCCATTAATACATTGGTCTTAAAGTGCAAACTCCGCTCAATCATCAGGGGCACGTGTGCCACAGTACTGCTCAGGCTTTAGTATAATGTAAAAATGGAACATGTCTTACTGCAAATATAAGGACATCTACTGAATAATTTCCCTCTTGATGCTGTTTGTTTTCTAGCTTCAGAGAAATATTTTGGCTTCAAACCCACGTGTAACAAGATTCCATATCAACTGGGAAGGGTGTGCAGAAAGGATGGAAGACTCAGAGAATGTGGATCCTGCCCCCAACTCTATGTTGCCCCCATCTTGCCTCCGGGCAAGGCCCCACCCATAGGGTTGCTACCTGACAACTCTATGGACTGCTTGTAGAGGGAAAAATACATATACACATAATCTTCGATCAACCCAAGCACTATAAGCAGAAGAATGGACATGGACATTCTGACTTGGATGTACAGCCAGCTTTGCCTTACAGCTGCCCTTATTTCCCAGAAACTGTCAACAACACACTCCCACCTTGGACTACAGTGTCTTGCATCCAAGACAATCTTTCTGGAGTAATCTTTATTATCTATTTGACATTTTTCACTTTCATGTCTATAACATGCTGAAAAACTAATTCATCCTTTCATTTTTAATACTATCAACAGGGCAACAGCTGAAGTATCCAAGTTTCCATAGATGGTTAGCAGCTAATTGGCAGAAATACTGATTCACACCAACTAGTCAGCTGTTAATTATGTGGTGTAAATACCAACAGAGGATTATGACACTAGTGAAGCAAAATGGAGGAAGAAATTACTCAAGTTGCAGGAAGGAAAATAATGGTGGTATTTTTTTGTACTTTCTGAGCCATTGTGTTTCAGTGGTAATGGTCCTTATAGCATTTGAGTTACACTTTTCCCTGTTGGTGTTTTGGGATACTTTTGGATGGGGGAGGGGGGGGGGTTGCTAATAATGGTATGTACATATGTTTATTTTCCTGTGTGCCATTTTGTTTTTGAAATAAAAAATCTTTTTGTTATGTGATGTGTGATTGTCCCTGACAAGCTTTGAGATGTGATAAAAATGGCAGATGTTGAACTCTAGGAGAATCACCTTTTTCCAACTTTGAAGGGTTTTGCATTGAAAATAATGGGTGGGGCTTCCTCGAATTTTTGTTGCATTCATAAATATCTGTAGTGAAGTATGCTCACCTGTAGTGCACATTTTGAAATTGGTAGCCTGTTTTACTTGTTGCCATGCAATTTGAATTACAGTTATAATATAATAATAATATATGCCATTTAGCAGACGCTTTTATCCAAAGCGACTTACAGTCATGTGTGCATACATTCTACGTATGGGTTGTGTTCAAGACAAATATTAACATGCAAATCTCCCTTTTTCACTGAATCATGTTCTCTTGTCATTGACTTCAGAGTTCACTGAATGTAATTGTAATCCTTTAGTGAACGGTTTGCTGAAAAAACATGCATGTATGGATGCTTGCAATTATGGACAGCTATGAAATGTATGGCTGTCATTTTCTGCATAAGAGTTAATGGCAAAAGCAGTATCTGAATGTGGGCTGTCTGGTGGTAAAATATGATACCTAGGACGATTCATGCAATATGAAATATTAACTAAATGACATTGGTTTCCTTACCAGTCATACTAACACCATTTACATTTTTGTCCAATTTAGCTGTTTTAAGATGCATGTAATTCGCTCTGGATAAAAGCGTCGACCTGCTAAATTACTCAATCTAAATGTACATTTAGCGATATAACTTGGAATGTATCAAGTGGTTTACTCCGAGATAATTTATTTGAGATATTCTGAAAATCTAGTCTCCGCGTGCGTTACATTCTAACCAATTTTCTAAAAATAGCCCGTCTTGACGTCACACAACCAATCACGGATTAGTCGGGCGGGAGGGGTCGGTATAGGCCAGTTTGCTACAGGCCTTGCATTTCGATAATACTTTATTATGCACGAATAAGACGAACATTTGGAAGCGGTGAATCATACCTGAATTTCTCGACCATTGAGTTAACCAAAATCAGCAAGGAAAACTCAACCATTTGGCAAACTAAAGGAAAATAATAGATGACGTTATTAGCTGGTCTGAGAAGGCGGGCTAAAAAGAGAATTTGACAGATACCAATAGACAAATCATAACATCACAACGATTTGATTTACTGATGCATATCCAATCAACAGTTGTCTCGTACTGTCTGTCACATAAGTATTGGCCAATGAGGTATTTTCAGGGGGTGGATCTCTGAAGCAAGAGTTCGTCTCGCTGTAGTCTGAGGATTAATGGACGGCTGTTGATTTTGGCAAGTAAGCCACAGCTGATCGGATCTGAAACCTGAGAAATCATCGGACCTTAGCTCAAGGAAAGGGAGGGGCTGCTATCGATTTGCAATAATAATTACTTGGAAAAGTGGATATATAAGATTTTTGTGTTGGAATACATTGGAAAGTAAAGGGCCTTTAGTGGTGTCTGCAAGTGACTGACTGAATGATAGATAGATAGCTAGCTAGGAAGGGGACGATAGCTAGCGAACTAGCCAGGCGCGCCGAACCGGTTCGACGTTCTTGATTGTTCCAGGTAGAGCTAAGCAACATTCGCTACCGAAATAGAGGGAAAACCGGCTAGCTAGCTAGGTCGTTGGCTAGCCGTTGGCTGGCCAGCTAGCTAGCCTGTGCAGCTAGCTAGTTTACCCCCCCCCCAACCCCGGATAAAGGAAAAGTAGTAGCGGAGTACAATTGACCTCACTGTTGGCTAGTTAGCCATGATAACAGCCAGCTAGTAGCCAGCTTCCTCAAATACAGAACTAAAAGGGCTCGTGAAAACTTAAAAGTATCCCAGATCCAAGGGATCCCTATCGGCCTGCAATCATGGGCAACGCGCCCACCGCCAAGAAGGGCAACGAGATGGAAAGTGGTGAGTTTACCTTGCTTCCTACTAGTAACTTAGTACTGACAACTGCTTGACAACTAACAGTAACTAAGGTTTGTTACATGTCTGCATTGCTACACGGGAGGGATGAAAGTAATATGAATTCAAGATCCTCTTGTGGCCTAGTCATTACATGTATGTATTCTTTAGAATCTCCAGCCTTGTAAGCTTGTAAGCTTGTATGGTCAATTATACCGCCCCCCTCTTTACTTTGGCCTCTTGTTGATCAGATTGTGCGCTCTATATATGATTATATAGCTATTGAATATTGACAAAAGTAAAGCCTTTTATCTTGAATTTACAAAAGGTTAGTCTGGTTTTGAGGAAGTTTCCTGGCAAAACCAGACGGGCAACTTGACACACGCCCATGTCAGCCAATTACCACTACACATATCTACCTACTGCATCCTATTTTCACAACAAATGCTAGGTCTAGGCTTCCACCTGTCATACCTGGGGGTCATGTAAAACAGTTGATAGTTCTCTGCAGGACTGTCAATACTGAGTTTGATGTGAAACTCCAACTGAATTGACTACTAGTCAAAACTGCTCTTTGGGGACCCTGTATGTTTGGTAGTACTTTTGGGGACCCATCTTTATCTAGGCCAGGGATGGGCAACTTTGATGGGGGTGGGAGCCTTTTGGGGACCCAACAAATCTGAACTCTTCATTTGGGGCTGCAGTGGCTCAAGGGTCTGTAACCTTTTGGGGACCCATCTAAAGCCTTTTGGGGACCCTAACTAAACTTTTGGGGACCCAGTCAGGGGCCCTAGGCTCCAAAGAAAGTATTTTGGGGGCCCTAAGCTAAATGTATGTTGAGTTCATTTCCAGCAGTTCAACACATTTTTCCATAAGGTCTAAATTTAAGTTATAAGAAATTTTTTTATATATTTTGACATTGTAGAGAAACTGTGACTCGAGAACAAATTTGATTGGAGTGACTAACAAAATCGATGGGTCGGTAATTCAACAATGATTACAACCAGTTTAGCTAGTTTACCGCTAGGCTAATTTACCAACCTAAAAAATGTTAACTGACATAACAAGAGAAACTGCTGATGAACAACCACATTTTGCAATTGCACCTTGTGTATTCTACTATTGTGCTAAAGGCTACAGTTGTGGCTTTCAAGGAGCGGGACACTAATCCGGACGCTTATGAGATATCCACTATGACCTCTGACGAGGCATCAAACAGGCAAAGCGTCAATACATGACTAAAATCAAATCATATTACGCTGGCTCTGATTCTCGTCGGATGTGGCAGAGCTTGCAAACTATCACAGATTACAAAGGGTAACTCAGCCACACTATCCCAGTGTCGCGAGCCTACCAGACCAGCTAAATGCCTTCTATGCTTGCTTTGAGGCAAACACCATTGAAACATGCATGAGAGCACCAGCAGTTCTGGATGACTGTGTGATCTCACTCTCTGTAATAGTGACGTTTCAAACAGACCACCATAGTCTCTCTACCCGAGAACGCCAAGGTAATCTATCCCTGCAGCACTAGCATCTGTAGCCATGAAATGCTTTGAATGGCTTGGTGCACAGCAACACCCATCCCAGACACCCTGGACCCACTCCAGTTCGCATATTTCCTCAACAGATCCACAGATAATGCAATCTCTATTGCACTTAACACTGCCCTTTCCCACCTGGATAAGAGGAACACTAATGTGAGAATGCTTTTCATTGACTACAGCTCATTGTTGAACATCAGAGTGCCCTCCAAGCTCATCACTAAGCACAGGAACCTGGGACTGAACAACTCTATCGTCAACTGGATCCTGGACTTCCTGATAGACTGCCCCCAGATGGTGAGGTTAGACAACACCACACACAAACCCATACAAACCCTCTACATGGGGGCCCCTCTGTGTGTGTGCTTACTACCATCCCGTACTCCCTGTTGACCCACGACTGTGGCCGTGCATGACTCCCAACATCTTCATTACGTTTTCTGATGAGACAATGGTGGTAGTAGACCTGATCGCAGTCAACGATGAGACTGCTGTTAGAGAGGTCAGTGGCCTGGCAGTGTGGTTCCAGGACAACAACCTCTCCCGTAGTGCCAGAAAGACAAAGGAGCTGATTGTGGACCACAGGAAACGAAGGGCCGAACACTCCCCCATCCACATCTGTAGTGGAGCAGGTCAAGCACTTCAAGTTCCTGGTGTCCACATCACTAAGGAATTAACATGGTCCACACTAGAGGTAGACCGATTAATCGGAATGGCCGATTTAATTGGGGTTGATTTCAAGTTTTCATAACAATTGGAAATCGGTATTTTTGGGCGCCTATTTGCTTTTATTTTTATACCTTTTTTATTTAACTAGGCAAGTCAGTTAAGAACACATTCTTATTTTCAATGACTGCCTAGGAACAGTGTGTTAACTGCCTCGTTCAGGGGCAGAACGACAGATCTTTACCTTGTCGGCTTAGGGGATCCAATCTTGCCACCTTACAGTTTACTAGTCCAACGCAATAACGACCTGCCTCTCTCTTGTTGCACTCCACAAGGAGACAGCCTGTTAGGCGATTGCAGTAAGCCAAGGTAAGTTGCTAGCTGGCATTAAACTTATCTTATAAAAAGCAATCAATCATAATCACAAGTTAACTACACATTGTTGATGATATTACTAGATATTATCTAGCGTGTCCTGCGTTATATATATATATATATATATATATCTGACTAAGCATACAAGTATAATCTGACTAAGCATACAAGTATCTGACTGAGCGGTGGTAGGCAGAAGCAGGCACGTAAACATTCATTCAAACAGCACTTTCATGTGTTTTGCCAGCAGCTCGTCGTTGTGCGTCAAGCATTGCGCTGTTTATGACTTCAAGCCTATCAACTCCCGAGATGAGGCTGGTGTAACCGAAGTGAAATGGCTGGCTAGTTAGCATGCGCTAATAGCGTTTCAAACGTCACTCGCTCTGAGCCTTGCAGTGGTTGTTTACCTTGCTCTGCATGGGTAACGCTGCTTCGAGGGTGGCCGTTGTCATTGTGTCCCTGGTTCGAGCCCAGGGAGGAGCGAGGAGAGGGACGGAAGCTATACTGTTACACTGGCAATACTAAAGTGCCTATAAGAACATCCAATAGTCAAAGGTATATGAAATACAAATGGTATAGAGGGAAATAGTCCTATAATTCCTATAATAACTACAACCTAAAACTTCTTACCTGGGAATATTGAAGACTCGTTTTAAAAGGAACCACCAGCTTTCATATGTTCTCATGTTCTGAGCAAGGAACTGAAACATTAGCTTTCTTACATAGCACATATTGCACTTTTACTTTTTTTGCGTTATTTAAACAATTGAACATGTTTCATTATTTATTTGAGGCTAAATTGATTTTATTGATGTATTATATTAAGTTAAAATAAGTGTTCATTCAGTATTGTTGTAATTGTCATTATTACAAATTTAAAAATCGGTCGATTTAATCGGTATCGGCTTTTTTGGTCCTCCAATAATCGGTTGACCTCTAGTCCACACACACCAACATGTTGTTGAGAATCACAACAAAGCCTCTTCCCCTTACAGGAGGCAGAAAAGGTTTGGCATGCACCCTCAGATCCTAAAAAAGTTATACAGCTGCACCATTGAGAGCATGGCTGCATCACTGCTTAGTATGTTAACCCCTTGGCATCCAACCGCAAGGCGATACAGAGGGTAGTGCGTATGGCCCAGTAAGTACATCACTGGGGCCGAGCTTCTGACATCAAGGCCCGCTATACCAGTTGCTGTCAGAAGGAGGCCGTAAATGGTCAGACTCCAGCCACCCAAGTCAGACTGTTCTCTCTGCTACTGCACGGCAAGCGGTACCGATGCACAAAGTCTGGAACCAACCGGACCCTGAACAGCTTCTACACCCCCCCCCTAAGCCATAACACTACTAAATAGTTAGTCCAGGTAGCTATTTGCTTATCTGCATTGACCCTCTTTGCACTAACTCTTTTGCCTCATCTCACATGCTGCTACTTTTTATCTATCCTGTTGCCTAGTCACTTTTATTTTACCTTTTAACTAGGCAAGTCCGTTTTAGAAAAATATCATTTACTATGACAGCCTAGGAACAGTGGGTTAAATGCCTTGTTCAGGGGCAGAACGACAGATTTCTACCTTGTCAGCTCGGGGATTCGATCTAGCAACCTTTCAGTTACTGGCCCAGCACTCTTAACCACTAGGCTACCTGGCTACTTTACCCCTGCCTATATGTATACATACATCTCAATTACCTTGTGCCCCAGCACATTGTCTCATTGTCTGCCAAGTTATCCTTACTCATTGTGTATTTATTCCTTGTGTATTTATTCCTTGTGTATTTATTCCTTGTGTATTTATTCCTTGTTGTTGTCTATATTTGTCTATTTTTCACTGTATTGTTGGAAAGGGCCTGTAAGTAAGCATTTCACTGTTAAGGCGCCAGCATGCTTCTGTTCGGCTGGCGCCTAGCCGAACGAGGATGCTTGCATATTCCCTTAAGACCTTCGCTTGAATAATGAGAAATGTGGCAATTGTACTATTTTTTTCCTTTTTGAGACACCGTAGCCAGTATACACTTCCTCAATTATAATTAATCTAACTCAAGAATTCTGTCAAATGTTGAGTTCTTAGTCACGCAATTTTACATCTAAGATGTGGTGCAGTGATTTGTAATTAAAAAATGTGCATGAAAATGAGTTTATTTCGTTGAATGAAAAATACTTTATTGAAGAGTCCCTACTGTTGACCAATCACCAACGGGGCTCTGAACTCTGCTTGCTTCCAGAAAAAAAGTGTGGGCCCAAACAGTCGGAAAAACCTTCTCCGATGTTCAAAGACAACGTCGTCGTCATATATGGACAAACTCTTCCAAACTGTTTCGGCTGGGAAGCATGCAGACCCTTTAGTCTACACCGTTTGTTTATGAAGCATGTGACAGAATCAAATGTTATAACGCTCAAATGTAAGTTCAGACTCTGAGTCCCTCCTCCCCAAAATATTATTTTAAAAAATTGTTTGGTGGAAATTGATCCAGGGGGTGGCCACAGGCTGCCAGTTGCCCTTCCCTGGTCTAGACCAATCGGTGCCACTACAGAGGCACACCTGTCAGGTAGCAGGGGGAAGATCCTCTACTTTCAGTGTAAATCACTATGTATAGGACATCCAAAAAGGATTTCAGGAGAAATAGTCAGCCTAGTTTGGAATAGAGGATAGACTGGTCCTTGTTATGTTCCTCTTTTTTGGGACTTCAGTGTTTATCCCTGCCCCAGCCTATACAACTTTATGAAGCCAAACTTTGCCAGATGTCTGACTGTTTATTTATATAATGGATGTTACTCTGGGGAACCCCAATGTAAACACAGTAGTGGTCATCAGCCTTGATTCCCACACTGTACTTGACTGAAGGAGAGAGGAGGGTGTGGTGGGACACTGAAGGCACAGGGGCGGGGTCATATGATGCGGGTGGCGTGATCCTCTCCAGGCTAAACCGTGATGCTGAGGAGTCTCTTGAACATCATGTGATGAACAGCATTTAGAACAAGAACACTCTGTGTGCCCTCCTGCCCATCTCTGGGTCGCGGCTCCCTCTCAAGTTGCTCTGCACAGCTTTTATCCGGTGCCATCCATTTTTTTCCCTGCTGCTTCCCTTTTCCTCCACTATCTCTCTGCTTCCCTATAAGTGGTGACTGTCTCTCCCTCATTGATATCCTGGTCTTTTTAACCCTCTGTAACTGAAGTCCCGGAGTGGCAGTCCGGAGTGGCAGTCCCGGAGCAGGTTTGGAAAAACAGTGTTGTGTAGGCTATGCATCCATAACATTAGTTGTTATATTGGCGTGCGCTTGGCTGGAACGGGTGTCTGTGAAATGAGCCTCGGCTGCTTGTGGAGCATACATGTGAAGAGCGGACCAGCCTGGTAACATTAACCCTTGTCTTTGGGTCTATGTCCCACTGAAACTAGGCCGCCCAGAGATCACTGCTCCACCGCTTCTCAGTTGTCTAAGCACACAGCTTTGTTTTTAATGGTATTGATGTTGTATTAATGGAGGGATTAGCGGAGAGCTGCACACTGCTAAGATCCGACCCCTGGGCGGGGGCAGAGGAGGTCCCAGAGCCGTCAGAGGTTTGTCCACATGCCATGCTTGACATCCTTATCGGCCTGGATGGCTCGCTATGGGCCCGCCCTGATCCCCAGAGACAGGTGCAGACCGGGGGTTCAGACGCTTACGCCCACCACGGCAGGGCAGCTATTTTCAAATGGACAACCAGAGGAAAAGGACAACATGCAGCCCGCTCTGAGAGACGTGACTATATAGGACAGTGAGGCTTAAGGTCCGGTTCAGGTGGACCCTGTCTCTCAGCCCGGCCTGCCCTCTCTTCCCTGATACAGACAGACATAGCGGAGGCGTTGCTGTGGAGAGCTGAGCCAGGGCCCACAGGAAGGAGCAGGGTGGACTGTGTATGAGCTCAGGCAGGAAGTGGAAGAGCCTCTGGATTCATTGCTGCAGAGTGTCAGGCTTTGTCTCTACCTACATAACATGGCAGGACAGCTTCAAGTCTAGTCAGATATCCAACCTCCTATACAGAATCCTCTAAGGGTTGGTGGTGCTCCACTTGTCTCGAAGTTCAGGGCTCCTCTCTGAAGGACACTTTTTCCTTGCTAGTTGCTACAGGTCCTAGGCTGGTGCCATGTCGATGCTGCACAGGCTGGCGGGGAGGCTGTTCCTGCACGCTGGGCCCTGTCTGGGAAACACCAGCGGTGGGGAGGGCAGACACTGCCAGCCACAGGAGGAGCCAGAAGCCCACTGCTGGAGTGAGTGACTGACTTGACTGGAGCAAGAGGGCGGAGCCTGTTCCCACGACACTCACGAGGGAGGGGAGTGATTGGTTGGAGTGGCTCGAGGGGGGCAGGGGGATGTGACTGGGTGTGTCAGCCGTCCGTACACACAATCGCACTGTTTTCCAGTTCTCTTGTCGATTCTGTGCTCTCCGTGTGCGTTTTACTATACTTGTGAGTACCAAAAGTTCTCACAAATGCTAAACCAACTAAAATTCTGAAGTGTGGACATTTTGCTGATTCACACTTGTAAAAAGGCAATGTTGGGGTTAGTTAGGTTTAGGGAAAATAGGATTTGGAATGTGAATTAAAAAAATTGTCCCTAAAAAGTTGTCACGTATAGTAAGACATAGCTGTGTGTGTTGTGCAGGATGACTATGCTTTGGTTCGGGTTCTACGGAAGTAGACTCAATTTGATTAGCTTTGTTTTTTGGCTAGGTTAGTTGTTTTTGTACTGATGTTGTGTGGCCAACACACACACATACAAAGCTCTTTTTGATTCAGCACCTCGTGTTTTGTTCTGTTGCCTGGTGTCGGCTGCGTCACAAAGTTCCAGGGAAGCCGTTTGTCTGTCTCCCGGGAAACCTGTCTGTGTCTGTCCAGCGGGGTTCCCTCTATGTGCTCCGGGCCACATGTGTCTGTCTCGGGGACAAGATGTCTGACTCACCCAAGCTTCCTTCAATCTGGCTTTGCATATCTGAACATGTCATTCCAGTGTTGTCTACAGTCCCTCTGTGTGGGTACTGCTCAGTAGTCAGTCCCTCTGTGTGGGTACTGCTCAGTAGTCAGTCCCTCTGTATGAAATGACATGCATTTGGCCCTGTGACGCTACACTGTCAAGGTGGAGCTTTCACTGTGGCTATAAATGTGTGGGTGGCTGGCGGGGTGGTTTACACTGGCTTGCATAACAGGGCCAGGCTAGCATTTGTATAGCACAGCACTTCTTGACTCTTTTAAAGGCACTTTGTTCTTCTGGGCATGCTCAGATACTCTTGTAAGAATGCCCAGTCACTCTCACCTCTTGTAACTCCAAGTGCTGACTGAACCTAAGTACCTGACAGTACAGTGGCCAGAAGCAAACCAGGACTGAGGTCTGTGAAGTGGCTGGGTTGTGGATTTATCACTCATTTCCTCTGGACTCTCACACACACCCAACGGATGTCTCTCTGCAGCCTCTCTCTCTTTCGCTTCCTCTCTCACCATCTCCCCCTCGCACTTCACTATATATATCACCCCCACACCCCCCCACAACAGTGTGGCTTTCTGTATCCCCCCCACGTCTCTGTCCAGCTCCACTCGTCCACTGTGTAATGTGTTGCCTGCGGGCTGTGTGCTCTATAAATTAGGTCTGATGTGGACTGGATGTGGTTTGGTGGGCTCCAGAGTGAAATCTCGGTCAGCGCGCCCCAATCTAACCCCCTGTGCCTGCGTCACAGGGTCCCAGGGGAGAGATGGGATTGATCGGGACATCGATCCTGGACGCAGGGGCACAGTGGTGTGTTGCATTGGGCACTAGAGGGGATGTGTTTTAGCTGTTTGACTGCTGTGGTTTTTCTTTAGAAAAGCTCTTTCGAAAACATCTGAAATGGTTTCACACCGTCCTGCTGTGGCATCTCACATGGGTACTTACATAGACACAGGAGGTTTTCCTGATCACATGATCTGAGCAGAAAAACCCCTTGGTTTACTGATGGGTTGTGTTGATGAGAGTAATATATCGATGGTGCCAGGAATTCAGGTTGATCTCCTGGTTTGACGGAGCAGAGGACTGTCATGACTTTTTCCATAGGAGAGATCCTCTCTGGGCTTCATAAATATAACCCCTGGCTGTGGTGATGCCCCTCCCCCTGGTGACCAGGCCCCTGCTGTGTGTTTAAAGGATAGGGAGCAGGAGGTAGAACTGTGTGCAGAATAAATATAGATACAAACTGAGCACAGGTCCAATTGATCTATGTGAGTTGTTGTAACGAGAGCACAGCACTGTGGGCTTTATTTGGCTCTGGACTACCAGGGGCTCTGGCTTCTGAATGAGCTCTGCTCTTTGCCAGGACACAAGACAGACAGATGAAACTGGAAAGTGAATGTAGAAGGTGAGAGAAGAAACCAAGGAAGTTGAAGGTTGTCTGTGTTTCTGGACGTAATGGGAGAAGGGGCGATGAGCCAACCACTGTGAGGAAGAGGAGGCAGGTCGCGACGTAGAAGGGCAGAGCTGATGTCAGGCTCAGACAGCCACAGGAAGAGCTCCAGGAGGCATGGTAGCAGGAAGAGGGAGTCTGGGTCCACCTCTGGCTCCGGGGCTGCAGAGGCTGCGGTTGCAGCACCAGAGATGCCCATAGTGATCCCTGAAGGTAAGGGAGGGTGGCAGATGAGAGGAAGGCTAGGAATCATCTTCCACCCGTCAGATGGTATTCGTGGCAGCCAAGCCTCACAAATCTAACAAAGTCTGCACTAGATCAAGTCAATTCCACTTGGGCCATTGTTGGTTTAACTGTTGAGCTGTTTGATAGCTAGATGTAACTTCCCCCCTCAGTTGTGGTTGTAGGCCTACAATATGGAAGGAGTGTCCTCTATGGGAGACTATGTTGGGGTTTACTTAGCTGGGAATAAAGGAACAAACTGACTGAGAAATGTACTCTCCCAGGAGACTAGTCTGCTTTTCTTCTCAATGGCTCTGGCATGGGAGCAACATGGTTGTAGTCATGTTTATATGAACTTTGGTCAGTGCTGCTCTCTGGTCTTCCTCTTCTGTTGGAGTTCTCCAGAGAGAGCTGCTAGAGGGGTGGGTAAGTGTGTGTTTATAGCCCCTTTGTGAATGGAGAAAAGCAGAACCACTGAGGAGATATTAGTGCTGATCACAAGGGTCTGTATGGCTTTGAGGTTTTGACTGTTAGTGATGCTCCAGAGGTTTTGTATAATTTCATCCAGTTGTTTTCACGAGCCAAAATGGTTCCCCAACAATTGTGTACAACGTCATCCATTTTGTATGATGTGTTACGAATTCCAATTCTTACAATATATTACGAATTAAGTGTTTATACTATGAAAGGGACAAGCACGCAGCTCGCCAGAACAAAAATGTTTATGGAATGCAAAGATTTGTGTGGCGTTCTCCAGATTACAGATGGTGTATTAGGCTATCCATGTGTGAGCCATAAATTTACACCGAAGATTTTCGAGATCTGTTTAATCTCTTAATTTAAAGAAAATTGCATACTGGTTTAAGAGGGTGACCGATTTTTAAATGTTCAGCTTTCCTCTGACAAACCCATGGATTTACTGTAGTGTACGTATTCTCCCCTCAGCCCTCTGTATCCTATAGTAGTATTAATAGTACTGCTTACTAGTAGCAGCCTGCCAGCTAGCCACTGTCCCCAGTGTTGAGTGGTAGTGATGTAGACTTACTAGTAGCAGCCTGCCAGCCAGCCACTGTCCCCAGTGTTGAGTGGTAGTGATGTAGACTTACTAGTAGCAGCCTGCCAGCCAGCCACTGTCCCCAGTGTTGAGTGGTAGTGATGTAGACTTACTAGTAGCAGCCTGCCAGCCAGCCACTGTCCCCAGTGTTGAGTGGTAGTGATGTACTTACTAGTAGCAGCCTGCCAGCCAGCCACTGTCCCCAGTGTTGAGTGGTAGTGATGTAGCAGCCTGCCAGCCAGCCACTGTCCCCAGTGTTGAGTGGTAGTGATGTAGACTTACTAGTAGCAGCCTGCCAGCCAGCCACTGTCCCCAGTGTTGAGTGGTAGTGATGTACTTACTAGTAGCAGCCTGCCAGCCAGCCACTGTCCCCAGTGTTGAGTGGTAGTGATGTAGCAGCCTGCCAGCCAGCCACTGTCCCCAGTGTTGAGTGGTAGTGATGTAGCAGCCTGCCAGCCAGCCACTGTCCCCAGTGTTGAGTGGTAGTGATGTAGCAGCCTGCCAGCCAGCCACTGTCCCCAGTGTTGAGTGGTAGTGATGTAGCAGCCTGCCAGCCAGCCACTGTCCCCAGTGTTGAGTGGTAGTGATGTAGACTTACTAGTAGCAGCCTGCCAGCCAGCCACTGTCCCCAGTGTTGAGTGGTAGTGATGTAAACTTACTAGTAGCAGCCTGCCAGCCGGCCACTGTCCCCAGTGTTGAGTGGTAGTGATGTAGCAGCCTGCCAGCCAGCCACTGTCCCCAGTGTTGAGTGGTAGTGATGTAGCAGCCTGCCAGCCACTGTCCCCAGTGTTGAGTGGTAGTGATGTAGACTTACTAGTAGCAGCCTGCCAGCCAGCCACTGTCCCCAGTGTTGAGTGGTAGTGATGTAGCAGCCTGCCAGCCAGCCACTGTCCCCAGTGTTGAGTGGTAGTGATGTAGCAGCCTGCCAGCCGGCCACTGTCCCCAGTGTTGAGTGGTAGTGATGTAGACTTACTAGTAGCAGCCTGCCAGCCAGCCACTGTCCCCAGTGTTGAGTGGTAGTGATGTAAACTTACTAGTAGCAGCCTGCCAGCCAGCCACTGTCCCCAGTGTTGAGTGGTAGTGATGTAGACTTACTAGTAGCAGCCTGCCAGCCAGCCACTGTCCCCAGTGTTGAGTGGTAGTGATGTAGCAGCCTGCCAGCCAGCCACTGTCCCCAGTGTTGAGTGGTAGTGATGTACTTACTAGTAGCAGCCTGCCAGCCGGCCACTGTCCCCAGTGTTGAGTGGTAGTGATGTAGACTTACTAGTAGCAGCCTGCCAGCCAGCCACTGTCCCCAGTGTTGAGTGGTAGTGATGTAGACTTACTAGTAGCAGCCTGCCAGCCGGCCACTGTCCCCAGTGTTGAGTGGTAGTGATGTAAACTTACTAGTAGCAGCCTGCCAGCCGGCCACTGTCCCCAGTGTTGAGTGGTAGTGATGTAGCAGCCTGCCAGCCAGCCACTGTCCCCAGTGTTGAGTGGTAGTGATGTAGACTTACTAGTAGCAGCCTGCCAGCCGGCCACTGTCCCCAGTGTTGAGTGGTAGTGATGTAGCAGCCTGCCAGCCAGCCACTGTCCCCAGTGTTGAGTGGTAGTGATGTAGACTTACTAGTAGCAGCCTGCCAGCCAGCCACTGTCCCCAGTGTTGAGTGGTAGTGATGTAGCAGCCTGCCAGCCAGCCACTGTCCCCAGTGTTGAGTGGTAGTGATGTACTTACTAGTAGCAGCCTGCCAGCCAGCCACTGTCCCCAGTGTTGAGTGGTAGTGATGTAGCAGCCTGCCAGCCAGCCACTGTCCCCAGTGTTGAGTGGTAGTGATGTAGACTTACTAGTAGCAGCCTGCCAGCCGGCCACTGTCCCCAGTGTTGAGTGGTAGTGATGTAGACTTACTAGTAGCAGCCTGCCAGCCGGCCACTGTCCCCAGTGTTGAGTGGTAGTGATGTAGACTTACTAGTAGCAGCCTGCCAGCCGGCCACTGTCCCCAGTGTTGAGTGGTAGTGATGTAGACTTACTAGTAGCAGCCTGCCAGCCGGCCACTGTCCCCAGTGTTGAGTGGTAGTGATGTAGACTTACTAGTAGAAGCCTGCCAGCCGGCCACTGTCCCCAGTGTTGAGTGGTAGTGATGTAGACTTACTAGTAGCAGCCAGCCAGTGTTGAGTGGTACTGGTACTCATACAAGTAGCAGCCAGTCACTGTCCTCAGTGTTGAGGCATAGATAGATATGAGCAGGGATTCATGAGGAAGGGCTGGTATCTACATGTTCCCACAAAGCACAGTGATCAGCCCAATAAAGATAAGAGGAAGAGATGTGCTGCACTTCTGCATGTGATGCCGTGTCTGTGTGCATTAGAGCTAGAGTGTGTGACTGTATAAAGGTTATGACAAGTCACTTTGGAGTGGATCAAATCTCTCACACACTCACTGGCACAGAGACCATAATGTGTTCACACACAATACATTCACATAGATGCCTGTATCGATTGGCTCTCTGCTCTCGTTCTGACATGGCTGGAGGAGGAAGTATTAGATAACATGAGCTCAGTTGATTTGGCTTCAACATCAGTGGAAATAAGCCCTGTCTGTGTGGCCAGGGTGAGGGAGATGGGCAGCCTTGGGCTAGGCTACACATGGGATATACTTGTGCCACCGGTAAGGTACACAAGACTCATTCTATCACACGCTCAAGTTAATCTCCAAAATATCACTATTTAGCCTTAGGGAGAAGTCTTTATATTATAGATCTGGTCAATGGTTATAGACGTGAACCTCTGCTGTACTGTATCACAACATCCTCGTTCTCATCTAAATGTGTCTAATGGAATCAATGTGTCGTGAAGTAGGGTAGGTGCTAAACCATCTGTTTGCTCTGTTACAGTGAAGGAGTTTCTTGCCAAAGCCAAAGAGGATTTCCTCAAGAAATGGGAGAATCCAGCACAGGTGAGTTAGAAAAGAGGGAAGTGTGGTAATGAATGACAGGCCTGCACACGCTCAAGACTCCAGCAGCCCAGCCCAGTGTCAGTCACGCCTGGGTGAGAGAAGGGAAGTGGGCCCTCTGCTGGATCTAACTACAATCACATTGGTTGGAACTTCATTTTTTAATGCTTTGGGGCATACACTATAAATGAGCCTGGTCTACATAGAATGATTATGTGCAGCATTTAGCATAACACTTTCCCACCTTTTTCTTTTAGCTTCACACATTTAATTTGCTATTGTAGTAATGTAAGAATGGGGCGGCAGCGTAGCCTAGTGGTTAGAGCTTTGGACTCGTAACCAGAAGGTTTCGAGTTCAAACCCCCGAGCTGACAAGGTACAAATCTGTCGTTCTGCCCCTGAACAGGCAGTTAACCCACTGTTCCCAGGCTGTCATTGAAAATAAGAATATGTTCTTAACTGACTTGCCTGGTTAAATAAAGGTAAAAAAAAAAAAAAAAAATACCTTTGCTGCAATATGTGTGCACTGGCAGGACTAACCGTTGCACTTCTTGAATGTCTCAGAATCTGTATCACATCCTGCTTTTGCCTGTTTTTTTGACAGGACTGTGAAGTTTGATGGGTAGTTTGAGTCCAGTGTTGCTACTCAATCGGACTCTGGCCGGTGTTGGGCTTGTTTCTCTGTTCTAACTGACATGCTCTCCTCTCCAGAACACCGCGGCCTTGGATGGCTTTGACCGTCTGAAGACCCTGGGCACGGGCTCGTTTGGTCGAGTCATGCTGGTCAAGCACAAAGAGTCGGGCCAGCATTTTGCCATGAAGATACTTGACAAACAGAAGGTATGTGATTTCATTCAAATTCAGTTAGTGAATTGACTCAAAGTCCTCTTTTACAGTACATGTAGATATTTTTATATTAATAAATACACATTTGTATTAATCTTTTGATTTATGTGAAATGGATCTGACCCCCCCCCCCCTGTCTCTCAGCCCATTAGTCAGAGATGTAGGGGGCTCTCCTTGCTTAACAAGGTGTCCTGGTTTGTTCCCCTCAGGTGGTGAAGCTGAAGCAGATAGAACACACGCTGAATGAGAAACGCATCCTGCAGGCCGTCAGCTTCCCCTTCCTGGTGCGGTTGGAGCACTCTTTCAAGGTACTGCTGGACGTGCGTGTGGGTGCATGCGTTCCTGTGTGTGTGTGTCATGGTTACCATTAGCTGGTAATAGCCAACTTTTGGCTGCGTTATTTTCTTTTTGTATTTTCTTAAGGTGCGAAGTAAAATTGGCACTGGCCCATGGTCCGGGAGAAGGAAAAAAATACCCTTTGCAAATATATATATATTTTTGCCTATTCATTGATGGACGTACCAGTTGATGTAAATACGTTTGACCGATTATCGGTATGTGTTAATTTGCATCGTTTTTTGGAATTAAATTGGCACGTGTGTGTATTCATTATGTCTCTTTTCACAAGTGCACAGCATACTGATACAGAACCTTTGAGAGGAAAATCTGTCATACAGCACTTTTATAAGCCCAATCATTGTGCAATAATTCTAAATTGTGTGTTAAAAATAGTTAATGGGCCATGATTAAAAATAACTCATATTTTTGTTAACTGGTAATTGAAGTGTGCTTCCTGTTCACCATTCAAATACATAGGCAACAAAGGCAGGCTTCAGCAGTGCGTTTAAAATGTAGTTTGCATTTTGAGAACCTATAGGTACTTTATTATTTGTTTTAGTACATATTATGAGGCATGTTTTACCTTGCTTCAAAGTAGCCTAGGCAAAATCTAACCATATCCGTGGAGGCAGTTATTTAATAAAGACTTCCATATAGCATTGAAACCAGTATACTATTTCTCTCATGATCTATTGGTTTTCAACTAGTTTTTTATTGTCCGGTAGCCAATTACCCGTTCTCATGTCGCCTTGGTGCATTGCTGCGCTAATAATGTTAACAGTTGATCAACACTAAAGCTGAAGTTCTGATCTGTTGCATCACATTCATTTCTGTTTTTATGTAGCCAGGCCTACTGGTTATATGAATTTGGGCTCTATCGTCCCACAACTGTCGCAGAGTCTATTTGAGCTTTTCTTTCTCGACAAGCTCACCAATAGAGTAGGCCAACGTTTCTACAATCGGGGATAGTAGATTGACATGGGCTCATAGGGGTTTGTCCAAAAGGCTCTCCCAAAGTAAATTGAGTTAAATTGCCAAAATGATTATAGCCTAATTGGCCTAATTGGCCTACTCCTGTCTATACAGAAATAAATAAATACAGTAATTCAAATGAGGCTACTAAAGCATGAATTGGCCACAGAGGAACATTAGCTTCCCCTAGCCTTAAAAAAATAATAAGTTGTGGATTGTTTTAAATTGCATTTCCTGCAGTCAGAAGGAAAGGCAGCGTGCGCAATTTGGGTTGCCACTGTCATTGAAAAGTAGAGGCCCATCTAGGCATATTGCAATATTTCCAAACTCAATTGTGGGGAAAACACAGTTTGCGAAGCATATGGCTATTTCTGTAAAGCGAATACAATGAAAAGACTCAACTGTCTTTTAGTTATCAAAATTCAACTTAGGTTTACTGTTTATCTTATTGGCAACAGCGGAGAGCATCGGCCAGATCACCGGTGACTGTGCACTGCTCATATTCACTCTATCATTGTTGGGTCAGTGCCACTTACGTTTTTTTTTTTGGACAATCATTTCCTCCTCCAGTTTAGATTGTCCTCCTATTTGTCTCCCCTTCTCATAGGCCTATTCTATGGACAACATTGTTTTTGTTGATCTGTTTGTCAATGGCAGCAGAGTAGGCTACCCTGTCATTTGTGGTGTTAAAGATTCTGCTAATGTCTCCAGTCACACAAGGTGTAGTAGAATTGAATGAGATGTGTTTTTCCCATGCAAAGAAGGGTGTCTGCTGTAGCCCAGGCATCTACGCTATATGCACACAGCCATTCATACAACTCTTTATACAAACATTTGATTGAGTTGTATTATTAGTCTAAATGATGACTATCCGATATGCTCATCACATTACAAATAGCCTACTATCTTACATAAGTCTGCAAATGTGATGATGCATGGAATATTTTATTATAAAGGTGCAATTTGTTATGGTGAATATGTGCTTCCCCAAAGTTTAAACTCACGCTCCGCCTGTGCATAGGCTAGAGGTTTTACTATTTGTTACTGGTCTTGTTGGCTGAGGGAAAGTACATGTGGACAGTTATTCTAACATCTGCAAAGTGTGCAGTAAGGGGACACGTCATTGCATCCTGGGCTTGCATGCTCTGTTATGATTAAGTACCATAATCTAAATGTGATTCCTGTCATTCTGAGCACCGTGGGTGGACCCCCTAATCAGGTTACGCTCCCAATGCGAATGTGTCTGGTCAATTTTAAATGTGGTCAAATGTCCGGCGCCACATTTTCCTAACGGAACATACTTCCACGTTTGTGTGTGAAGGTGAGGTTCACAACTCAACTGTGTGAAATATTTCTCTCTGTAGGACAACACTAACCTGTATATGGTGATGGAGTATGTCCCTGGCGGTGAGATGTTCTCACATTTAAGGAGAATTGGCAGGTTCAGGTGAGTCTGTTTACTGGTCTCCTACTGTTGGAAATATAACCAAATACCTACAGTAGTTAACCCTCCCCATTTTCCATAGACCATGACTCCACAACAGCCTCCTAGTAAATATATGGTGGTGTCCACGTTACCCTCTGACCTCTCTCTCTCTCTCTGCCTGCAGTGAGCCCCACGCCCGCTTCTACGCCGCCCAAATTGTTCTGACCTTTGAATACCTTCACTCACTGGACCTCATCTACCGAGATCTGAAACCAGAGAACCTGCTCATTGACAACCAGGGATACATACAGGTGAGAACACACATAGTCAAATGGCTGTCTAGCTATACAGGTGGGACTAATGGAGAACAAGCATGGGTGTGCTGTACATACGACACATGAAATGCATTATACGTGCCCTGATTTCGTAGATGCTCTTAAATAAATAAACCTTCATACACAATTTCATTTAAATTCGGCCAAACTGAATGATAAGGAGGGTGAAGAGGTTGATTTTAATTTAAAAAGACAATAGTGTAATGATGAGTTTTATGTCTCAGAAGCAAATCATTTAACTGCGCTCCTTGCTGGTTGATACCATTCTCTTTTATGTTTTACTTTGTAAAAGATGCCGTTATGGAACTGATTTATTTACTATAACTCTATTACTAATGTATTGTAAGGGAAAGGAAAACATGCTGTGTTGCAGTAGGTCTTTAGAAAAATGCCAAACATATCCTTGACTCTATCCAAGGAAGCAAACGATGCCAATCCACTAAATGGATGGAATGGGTGAGAATTGTGCAAGTTACTTCACAATCTAATTGAAATTAGGCATAACTGAATGATACGGGTGAAGAAGTTAATTTAATCTAGAACAACAATGGTGTATTGAGTTTTATGCTTATTTATCAGCATCGACGCCCATGTTAATAATTTGACAGTGCCTTTCAGATTGCTACAATTCTCTTTTACGTTTTACTTTGCTTATGTTTGCTACACCTTGGGGGTTGATCTGCGTCTGATACATATGCTGAAGGGAATGCACGGCAACGGTCTCTAGTGGCTGCTGGTAGGCTGAAGGGAATGCACGGCAACGGTCTCTAGTGGCTGCTGGTAGGCTGAAGTTCAAGTGTTAAAGGGATCACCTGCTAGCTGATACCATAGACTTCCAGTGATTATGCTAAAGCTAGTTAACTTTGGCTCACAGGCCTCCCGGGTGGTTAAGGGTGCTGTACTGCAGCGCCAGCTGTGCCATCAGAGTCCCTGGGTTCGCGCCCAGGCTCTGTCGTAACCGGCCGCGACCGGGAGGTCCGTGGGGCGACGCACAATTGGCCTAGCGTCGTCCGGGTTAGGGAGGGCTTGGTCGGTGGGGATGTCCTTGTCTCATCGCGCACCAGCGACTCCTGTGGCGGGCCGGGCGCAGTGCGCGCTAACCAACGCTGCCAGGTGCACGGTGTTTCCTCTGACACATTGGTGCGGCTGGCTTCCGGGTTGGATGTGCGCTGTGTTAAGAAGGCTGGTTGGGTTGTGTATCGGAGGACGCATGACTTTCAACCTTCGTCTCTTCCGAGCCTGTATGGGAGCTGTAGCGATGAGACGAGATAGTAGCTACTACAACAATTGGATACCACGAAATTGGGGAGAAAAAGGGGTAAAATTTAAAATAAAATGTAAAATACATTGGCTCGCAAAACTACCTGTAACTTCCTTCATACTGGACACAGAAACATAAAAATGGTATCCACAAGTTCATCTGACTCTGGGGAAGTAGATGAAGGGCATCATTGCCAAAATCCTGAAAGTATAACTTTAAGCGAATGTCAGAACTGAACTGTTGATTGTCATTGCTGAGACATCTGTGTTCCTCCCAGGTAACAGATTTTGGTTTTGCAAAGCGAGTGAAGGGCCGGACCTGGACGCTGTGTGGCACTCCGGAGTACCTGGCCCCTGAAATCATCCTTAGCAAAGTGAGCGGTCACCACCAAACCCCCGGCCTGCTGTCGCACCTCGTATCTATAACAACACTGGGGTTTTTACCATAACATAGGGGTCATTATCATGACACAGCAAAGATCATGTCACTACAGCCACTCACAAACAGCTCATGATTACAACCGCTGACTAGAGAAGAGCTTATGTATGACACGTTCCATTCTTCCTTTTTGTGCTTAGTTCTGCCTCTTTCCCTGGGAATCTAACACTCCTCTTTCTCTCTACCCCCCCAGGGTTATAATAAGGCGGTGGACTGGTGGGCTCTGGGCGTGCTGATTTATGAGATGGCTGCTGGCTATCCTCCCTTCTTTGCTGACCAGCCCATTCAGATCTATGAGAAGATTGTATCAGGGAAGGTGCGTACAGAGTACATCAGACAGAAACCCAGGTTACACTCTTCCTTTAAGACCTGCTTTCAGTACCAGTCAGATAAGGCAGTTCATTGTCATTTACCTCCAAACTAATTAGCTGTCTGTAGCCAGGTTTCCATCCAATTTGAAACAGATTTTCATGTGAGTGTTCTAAAATATGCATAAAACAATATGCACATTTTCCCACCAGAGATGGTTCTATCAAATAGACTTGTGGTGAATAAAAGGCTGTGTGTGATGACGTGCTGCACATAGTAACTTTTGAGGTCAATTTCCATGTTCCGAAATGGAAAGATCCATGTTAAATGGGTTTCCATCGAAATGATCAACTCTACTGATGGTTTCGTCACAAACTGTTGTTTATATAGCGAATGTGTCCATTCTGGTCTGGGCATGTGTGCTCTAGCCAACATCTCGCAGATACAGTGCAGGTAGGCTACCTATATTGTGAGATTATTATGGATTAGAGCAATATTATTTGGGGGTCAAGTGGCAGCCAAGCATCGATCATCATGTCACCAGAATAAGACCCTCAATATTTATAGGAAAGGAGCATCAAGCTCATCACTTCTACTTTCACCACCCTGTGAAGTTCAGGACTGATTTAATGTGTATCTTATAAACTGCTTTTCTGAGTCGAAGTGAGAGGATCACACATATAACACTGCGTGACTCCAAGTTTACTTCGGTATGATGGTCATTATATCAATATTTACTCATAAAGGTGTTTCCACTGCCATTTCTCACATTAATTTTAGAGACACAAAAAGATTCCAACATGGGCCTCCCGGGTGGCGCAGTGGTTAAGGGCGCTGTACTGCAGCACCAGCTGTGCCACCAGAGACTCTGGGTTCGCACCCAGGCTCTGTCGTAACCGGCCGCGACCGGGAGGTCCGTGGGGCGATGCACAATTGGCCTAGCGTCGTGCGGGTTAGGGAGGGTTTGGCCAGTAGAGAAATCCTTGTCTCATCGCGCACTAGCGACTCCTGTGGCGGGGCGGGCGCAGTGCGCGCTAACCAAGGTTGCCAGGTGCACGGTGTTTCCTCCGACACATTGGTGCGGCTGGCTTCTGGGTTGGATGGCGCTGTGTTAAGAAGCAGTGCGGCTGGTTGGGTTGTGTATCGGAGGACGCATGACTTTGATGAGACCAGATAGTAGCTACTACAACAATTGGATACCACGAAATTGGGGAGAAAAAGGGGTTAAAAAAAAAAAAAGATTCCAACATGTCTAACAAACATATTGTCTGTTTGCATTTCTAAAATTGTACTGGCATTTCCTGTTTCCATCATCCCGGTTGTGACTTTTTTCATGTCAGGTAATTCATCTGCATTAAATGGTTGGATGGAAACTTTGTAATTGTCCTACTGTGCCATTCCTGCTTTTGTTGCTATATTCACATTAGCATTACTCTCTTCTGACCCCTGACCTTGGTGTCTTCATACATACACAGCACTTTGTTAGGCTGAGTTCTAGCTCACTTCTCCTGACCTGTTTTCCAATCCCCTCTACATAGATCATCATGACTCCACAGCCCCACTGTAAATGTATTGTGGTGTCCACATGACCCACTGACCTCTCAGCAGTGAGTCACATACCTGTTAAAAAATGTATCATAGGCTCAGATCTAGGAACAGCTTATCTAGCCCCAATCTTAACCTTAATCATTAGGGGGAAAGAATAAACAGACCCTGTCAGTCTATGGGCAATCTCTGGTCTTCTGTAACTGAGTCATATTTGTTAGGGGAAATTAATATTTCTGTAATGGATGACTAGACAGTTCCTCCCTCCTTTTTTTCTGTTTTGGAAAGTTTTCTACTGAACACAACCTTGACGTGTCTCTGTCCCCAGGTGCGCTTTCCCTCCCACTTCAGCTCGGACCTGAAGGACCTGCTGAGGAACCTGCTCCAGGTGGACCTGACCAAGCGCTTCGGCAACCTGCGCAACGGCGTCAACGACATCAAGGGACACAAGTGGTTCGCCACCACTGACTGGATTGCCATTTACCAGAGGAAGGTGAGAAGGCCTGCTTCCATGGCTCTTCTATTGTTCACTGTATAGCCACTGGAGAGAGAGGCAGGTTTGGTTGGGACAGAGAGAATGGGTTGGGGAAAGGGAGAGATTATTTAAGGGGTATGATTCAGAGCTAATGCCATTTGGCTTGGTCTTGTTTGGAGACATGTTACACATGCATTACTCACATAGTCTTACATAGTCGGAATGGGGTCCACTTGACTAATAACATGTTGTCCGTAACCGGTGAATGACCAGTGACTGTCAAACCGCATATGTCAGAAACTGAGGAGGAATGATACTGTGAAAGCTACAGTAGCAAGAATCTGAGTATTCTCTGTGTTTCAGGTGGAGGCACCGTTTATTCCCAAGTGCAAAGGCCCCGGTGACACCAGCAACTTTGACGACTATGAGGAAGAGGAAATCCGAGTCTCCTTCACAGAGAAATGTGGCAAGGAGTTTGCTGAGTTCTAGGCCCAACCAGGAGTAGCGGAAAGAGCCAGGGATGTAGAGAGAAGGCAGGAACAGAAGGAAATGGGAGGAGAGGTGATAAGCTGGACTGCTAACTTGCATTTTGTAATTACGACATCAACAATGTAACAACCCCACCCCCCAAATGAAGAGCGAGTGAAAAAGAACGAGAGAAAAGACCTGAAAGAGCCAGCAGTGTTGCCTTTTCTGATTGTTTCTCACCTTGTTACTTATCCATGTCCTGTTTTCCCTCTTGTGTTTGTGGCGAGGGTAGAAGGGGCAGGGGCTAACCACCTCTCTCTTCAGTTGGTTTGTATCTTGGCAGAGGTGTAGCGACACATTTTGAGTCATTGCAGGCAGGTTGAGGCATTGATGTTCTGGTACTGAATCGATGCTCCTGAGTGGGTCCTCTCTACAAGCTTCTCAATGAATGAGGGCATCTCATTCTTGTTTTGTAATTGTCCACCCACTCCTATCTTGCCCCCCTCTGTCTCTCCATCCTGAATCTGTCCAAGCAATACCAAGTCCAACAGACGTGCCTATCATAATGCCAACTGGTTTCAAAACCATGTGGAAAGCATTGGTGCAGAGCTTTGGCTATTGGTGGCATCAGCCCTTGTGCCCTTTCTAGTTGAAAGCTTGACACTCTCTGCACACGCCTTCTGTCCGCTCGTTGTGGCATGATTATTGGTTTCAGAGGATTCTCTCATCGCTTGCAGTTCAAGCAGTGCTGACCACTTTTTGATCAGAGAAACAATGATTTATCTCTTCATTTAGGTCTCACTACTTTTTTTTCGGGACCTGTGAAATTGTGTACATGAGCATTTCTAATGTTAATTAAGTCTGTCTTTTCCTCTTCAACTGAATTTATTAGAGCATTTTAAAACCCTTTGAGGATCATTGTGTCCTCAAGTCAATCTGTGCTTTTGTGTTAGTGTTGAAGGGTGGGTTAAAAAGCAGTGACTAACATAATGATCACACACTCTTCTCTGACTAGTGTTTATTTAATTCATAGCACATTTATACATGTTGATATATTATAGAAAAACGTGAATATCCATTTTTTTTTTCCAAAGTTGTCTCTTAGCTGTGAAACCGAAATGAAGATTTCAGAAATAAACAAACAAGTATGAATTCTGCCAAATTCGCAAAGGTAATGACATTGCTTACGCAGACATGTTTGTCAGTTAACTATGAAGGTGGTGGTTTTTAATGCGCAGGGAAAAGTAGCAAAATGATGCATGTTATTTTTGTACAATATCACTTTTAAAAGAGAAGATGTGAAAGGAGTAAAGCTGGTCGTGGTGAGGGATCTGACATGTTCAAACTGACTCTCACCTGCCCCTTTTGTATGATGGGTCCACGCTTTTTATCTGACAGAAATCATGTCATTTCATTCGGTGTTGAGTTAGATGTGAACGGTTAATGCTGATTTAATCATGTTAATTCACCAGCTCTGTTCAACCTGCTGCTGGCCGGTTTACTCCTACATCCCCTGAATTCATCTTCAAATGGACACTTTCACAATGTATGACTGTTGGAAGTCAGGATGTAAATTTGTCAAATTACTTTTCCTCATGAGATAAAATGTATAACAATCTGATTTATGGATTTTGAAAAGCTATCCTGTGATTTTATTTGCAATGTCATATTTTTGGATGCAAGACAATCGCAACCCAAATCTCACCCAAACACTAAATGTTGAGTGATTCGGACCCCCACCAGCCTTCATTAGGCACCACACCTTGTGCACCTCTCGCAAATGCATTTCTTGTGTTTAATATACAGTATTTATCCTTCAATCAGTTGTCATTAAGTATGGCTTATTTCTACCGAATGTTCACAATCAACTTTTGAAAATGATTATTTGGCAGTCCTAGAGGTTGCATCTGAATGTCTGGAGCGGTGGGCTAAGAAGGCTACTTTACAGAATGAAAATAAACGTATCGAGTGGAGATAGACTTCCAAACTTATGCTCTTTGAAGAAGAAATGTTATGTATTTTTAAAAAATCACAGTTCTTGCACGTGACGAAAAACAAATGCAAGATGTCCAAGACCTATGACATGTTTGAATGACTATTTGAGATTTGCAACCATTCATATACCACAACCAACTGATATTTTGCTTGTTTCATTGTTTTGCATCCCTCTGGTCTTTCTAAGCATCGTTAGTAGTAAGGGAGGATCAGTACCAGCTACAGGTATCCAGTCACCTCCACTGCCTTGCTAGGACCCTTTGAAGCACACCTCACTTCTCCAATCATGTCTCTATTTCAAATGTTTTTTTGTTTTTTTTAAGAAATGTGATACTGTAAGCCTAAGTTGTGACTAGAAAGTTGGTCAATTGGTGTTCAGAAAAATATTTTTACCATTTGGTCCTGCAAACATTTACGGTTGTGCTGGAAATGTCACTCAGTGATTAGAGGCAGGATAGGCTTCATGAACCACTGATGTGACTGCTTTTAAAAATGTCATTTGGCTTTCCTGACCCATGACCTCATGTCTATGAAATGTTTGTTCCTGTTTCTACTGACCGCCTCCCACTCCCATCATTATAACCCTATCAGCTTTTCTGTGTTCATCTTTTCACTCTGTTTGATTGCCTTTGTTAGCATTCTACTTTGACATATACTTCATATTGAACGTCTCCATTTTTTTTTTTACATCCTGGAGAAAACGTTGCTTTAATTTTCATATTTTCTAAGTGTATTTTCAATAAACATTTGAATCCTTTTCCTTCCCGATTTGGGTACGGTGATGGTGTAGTCTATTGTACCCCTGGGAAACAATACTGTATGTCTGCCTTTGACAGTCTTAATTATCTTACCTTCTGGAGAACTTGACGGATACCCTTAGGACACAACGAATATGTTTAAAAAAAAGAAAGTCATATTTTGCAACATGTATCATTCCAATAAAGTTTTACTTGTTAAAATTAAAATTGTATGAGTACATTTTGTAGATCATACTGACCGTTTTGTTAACAGAATGTGTGTTTGTGTTGGCAGAATGTATTGCCATTTGTACAGTACATTTGGTAGTTTGTAGGAACATCTTGGTGGAGGGGATGCCATGATGAACAAATAATGCAAGGAGCTGATTTCAACCTGTGTGGGGGGGGGGGGGGGGGGGGCTACACCTCCTATACAAATCTGTATGTCAATCTGTCTATTCCTCAGGGGCTTTCCAGATGAGTGTTCAGCCTCTGGCCATCTATCCAGAAAATGCCAGTTGGGATGAAGATGAAAGAGAATAGCTTCACTGATAAGATGGCTTCTGGCTGTGTGTCTGGACTGGCCCAGCTACCGCCATGGTAATAACAGCAGGTCCCCCATATGCATCTGCATCGTGTAGCCTACAGTGCTATTATCACATACAATAACACACCCTAGGGGAAAAAGTGAGTTTATCCTTAGACTCACCGATTGTATATTATATGAAACATATTTTTTTTTTACCCAAATGTATTATACGTATTAAATGTTTTGTTTTTAAAGTGATGATAAATGAACACTTGGGCGCCTCGTTAGTCCTAACTTCGAAATACCACCTTAAATATATCCTGTAGAATCAAGCTCTATCTCCAGTGGGTCACCTTAAAAGCGCACAACAACGCAAGCGTACAGCGAGGTTTCAATTTTTTCTCTAAAGCCGGACTCGGGCCGCAACAAGGTTGACGCACTGAGGCAAAAACGAACGAACGACCCCAACCAGGAGAATGTCTGAACCCATGTACCGCGATTGGATTTTGGACACTATTGACTCACTGCGGTCGCGAAAAGCCAGACCAGACCTTGAAAGAATTTGTCGAATGGTCCGGAGACGACATGGATCAGCGCCAGAACAAACCAGCGAGGAACTCGAGAAACTGATCCAAGAGCAAACAGTCTTGAAAGTTAACTACAAGGGCTCGATTTCCTATCGAAATGCAGCCAAAGTAGTCAGAAGAAGCAGGAAAAAGGATGATCACACGACCAAAAGAACTGCGGTGGAAGAAGCTAACCACTCCGATTTGAGCAACGGGGACAGCGCGCTAGGTCCCCTTGACCAGGATGAGACCGAGCATTTGGAGGTAACGCAAGGCAGCCTGTTTCAGTGACCCCGTGCCGTGACACACCGTCCATCTTCCCCAGAGAAGATAACAGACCCACGTCCTCACTATTATAATGAGTGGGCAGGCATATGGTGTAGCTGGGGAAATGGTGGTGTAGAGCGGGATTCTCTATTCAGGGAGGGGTGGCGTGATGAATGCAAGTGCACCGAAACAAACTGCCGCAGACGGGGAGCGGCTGTAGCTACCTCGCGCGACCGAGGTGAAAAATAGCCTACCAATAACAATGGAAGCAGCGCTTGCAATAATACAAAAAAAGAGGTTGTGCGTAGAAGTGAGTTTGTCCGGGTGCTGTTTGCTATACAGTTTTAATCGACACAAAAACTCGCACGATTGACAGAATTGGCAACAACCACAGCCTAAAGCCGAAGGCTCTTTTCAAGCCCAAACTCAGTTTTTCAGTGAAGGGGAGGGGGCCGAAGCGAAAGTCATACCTCGGATGTGCGTGACCGATTGGGGGACATTGTGCTCGGGTTATTTCACTAAGGGGGTGACGGTCGATGTATTCAAAAGCCACGTTATTTAATGGGTTTCACGAGCGTCTGTCGCAGGAAAAATGACCCAAAGTCAAAGTAGCCCCACTGAAGGTATTGCTGCTATAGAGGGAGCTTTGGTTAGAATTGGTCACATCCGACTAGGTTCGGGAGCGCTCTATCTGACTGAAGTGGGAAGTCTTTCGTGCGACTCCTCCATTGCGCACTTTTGTATTAAAATTGGAGAAAAGGGTGACGTTGTCCACGCTCTGTTGTAGCGTATTATATATTCACAAGAAAAAGTAGCAGATTGCGTCAAGTATTATCCTTTGTGCCAATATATCTAATTAAAACTATTATTGACAGATCCAAATAGCATATTCTGCATATCTCAATAATGGATCTCATGATTAACCGTCAAAATATGTGATTGGTAGTTTGGCCTATTCTTCAATAAAATAACTTTAATGTCTGACTCAAGCGCCTCTGAGGTGCGGGGCGGGCTCTGCTGAGTTGAGCGCTCGTACTCGCGCCTGCGCTAGTTGTGGCTTTGGACACGCACACAGGCTGAAGAAGCTCATTTCTGCGTTTATATACAGTCATCGACGACAAAAGCGAGTGCAATAAACCGTGCGCATATGTGAATAACACTTATAAACTTATATGCGGCCCATATTAAGCTATATTGGAATGAATAATTGTGGTTGGAATACCGAACACAATGTGTCGAATAGCGCAGCTGTAGTTCCGAACAGAGTGAACATCCTGTGTGCTCTACGGGGACAAGGCCTCCAGTGGCAATTATTGTCGACAGCGGTCATATGAAGACTGGTTATTGCGACATCTGTATGAGCGTGGCTTTATGTCATGTCTCCTATAATCAGGAGTCGACTCGCGCTAATGCACACTATGTGCGCTCTAACACATTTTCAACCCGCTGATTACAGTTTATGGCACGCTCGCGAGTTTCTCCTTTCAGGTGTGGGCCTAGTTGTGTTAACAATCGGCCAATGAATGAATGTTTGTCTGACTGCGGCTCAAGCGAAAGGTCAGAAGTAAATGTGTAGGTATCATGACTCATTTGACCTGATACTCAGTTTAAATGAAATCATTTGAATAATGTTTATTTAAGTTATGTAAAGAATGCCATGATACACTTCTATCCAATCATTAACTTACACTACAAAGGGGAGCCACTCTCTCCCCAATAGTTCCCTCCCCCTCCAGTAGCCTGCTGTCCCTTCCCCCTCCCTTGCCTGAGTAGGCTATGTTGTTTCTCCTGCTGTACTTATCACTACCAGCAGAGCTGTTGTTGTCCTAGTTGATCTAAACGGGTCAATACTTAAGGATGTAGACTAGCCTATAGCCATTGTGCTGCCAATCAGATTGACACTCCCACTGTATTGTTAATTTATGAAAAATGATCTGAATTAATATTCTCTGTGGGTATTGAGAATATCAATTGTCCTTCTGTTATTCTCAAGCATGTCATTAGTAGATGAGGCACCTGATTAATGGCACTGATGTAGTAACCAACTGATCTTTC
>NW_025747288.1:0-5000 GCF_021184085.1 Oncorhynchus gorbuscha
ATTATACTGTATATAATAGGTAGTGTTCACCGTGGGGTCTGAATACTTTATGAATTATACTGTATATAATAGGTAGTGTTCACCGTGGGGTCTGAATACTTTATGAATTATACTGTATATAATAGGTAGTGTTCACCGTGGGGTCTGAATACTTTATGAATTATACTGTATATAATAGGTAGTGTTCAGCGTGGGGTCTGAATACTTTATGAATTATACTGTATATAATAGGTAGTGTTCAGCGTGGGGTCTGAATACTTTATGAATTATACTGTATATAATAGGTAGTGTTCACCGTGGGGTCTGAATACTTTATGAAGTGTTTATGGGGTCTGAATATATAATAATTATACTGTATATAATAGGTAGTGGGGTCTGAATACTTTATGAATTATACTGTATATAATAGGTAGTGTTCACCGTGGGGTCTGAATACTTTATGAATTATACTGTATATAATAGGTAGTGTTCACCGTGGGGTCTGAATACTTTATATAATAGGTAGTGTTCACCGTGGGGTCTGAATACTTTATATAATAGGTAGTGTTCACCGTGGGGTCTGAATACTTTATGAATTATACTGTATATAATAGGTAGTGTTCAGCGTGGGGTCTGAGTACTTTATGAATTATACTGTATATAATAGGTAGTGTTCAGCGTGGGGTCTGAATACTTTATGAATTATACTGTATATAATAGGTAGTGTTCACCGTGGGGTCTGAATACTTTATGAATTATACTGTATATAATAGGTAGTGTTCACCGTGGGGTCTGAATACTTTATGAATTATACTGTATATAATAGGTAGTGTTCACCGTGGGGTCTGAATACTTTATGAATTATACTGTATATAATAGGTAGTGTTCACCGTGGGTCTGAATACTTTATGAATTATACTGTATATAATAGGTAGTGTTCAGCGTGGGGTCTGAATACTTTATGAATTATACTGTATATAATAGGTAGTGTTCACCGTGGGGTCTGAATACTTTATGAATTATACTGTATATAATAGGTAGTGTTCACCGTGGGGTCTGAATACTTTATGAATTATACTGTATATAATAGGTAGTGTTCACCGTGGGGTCTGAATACTTTATGAATTATACTGTATATAATAGGTAGTGTTCACCGTGGGGTCTGAATACTTTATGAATTATACTGTATATAATAGGTAGTGTTCACCGTGGGGTCTGAATACTTTATGAATTATACTGTATATAATAGGTAGTGTTCACCGTGGGGTCTGAATACTTTATGAATTATACTGTATATAATAGGTAGTGTTCACCGTGGGGTCTGAATACTTTATGAATTATACTGTATATAATAGGTAGTGTTCACCGTGGGGTCTGAATACTTTATGAATTATACTGTATATAATAGGTAGTGTTCACCGTGGGGTCTGAATACTTTATGAATTATACTGTATATAATAGGTAGTGTTCACCGTGGGGTCTGTGTGTGTGTGTGTGCTCACCGTGGGGTCTGTGTGTGTGTGTGTGCTCACCGTGGGGTCTGTGTGTGTGTGTGTGTGTGTGTGTGTGTGTGTGTGTGTGTATGTGTGCGCTCACCGTGGGGTCTGTGTGTGTGTGTGTGCTCACCGTGGGGTCTGTGTGTGTGTGTGTGTGTGTGTGTGTGTGTGTGTGTGTGTGTGTGTGTGTGTGTGTGTGTGTGTGTGTGTGTGTGTGTGCTCACCGTGGGGTCTGTGTGTGTGTGTGTGTGTGTGTGCTCACCGTGGGGTCTGTGTGTGTGTGTGTGTGTGTGCTCACCGTGGGGTCTGTGTGTGTGTGTGTGTGTGTGTGTGTGTGTGTGTGTGTGTGTGTGTGTGTGTGTGTGTGTGTGTGTGTGTGTGTGTGTGTGTGTGCTCACCGTGGGGTCTGTGTGTGTGTGTGTGCTCACCGTGTGTGTGTGTGTGTGTGTGTGTGTGTGTGTGTGTGCTCACCGTGGGGTCTGTCCAGAGAGAGCACTTGCGGCAGTGCCTACAGGGAGCGCCAGGGGAACGGGCGTGCTGACAGAAGTGGTTGTATCCACTGATTGGCTCTCGGCACAGGTAACACATGTAGCTTCCACAACGACACCACATCCTGTTACATCCCTCGGACTTCACCAGACCTGTTCCACACTTCACGCACTTCCTGACCCGAGCTGCTGTCATCCGCTCCTCACTGTAGGGGATAGAGAGGAGTTAGGACCCTAGTTAGGACCCTAGTTAGGACCCTAGTTAGGATCCTAGTTAGGGCCCTAGTTAGGATCCTAGTTAGGATCCTAGTTAGGATCCTAGTTAGGGCCCTAGTTAGGATCCTAGTTAGGGCCCTAGTTAGGATCCTAGTTAGGGCCCTAGTTAGTGCCCTAGTTAGTGCCCTAGTTAGTGCCCTAGTTAGTGCCCTAGTTAGGACCCTAGTTAGTGCCCTAGTTAGGACCCTAGTTAGTGCCCTAGTTAGGGCCCCAGTAAGCGCCCAACACCAGACCTGTTCCACACTTCACACACTTCCTGACCAGAGCTGCTGTCATCCGCTCCTCACTGTAGGGGATAGAGAGGAGTTGGGACCCTAGTTAGGACCCTAGTTAGTGCCCTAGTTAAGGCCCTAGTTAGGGCCCTAGTTAGGACCCTAGTTAGTGCCCTAGTTAGGGCCCTAGTTAAGACCCTAGTTAGGACCCTAGTTAGGACCCTAGTTAAGGCCCTAGTTAGAACCCTAGTTAGGACCCCAGTAAGCGCCCAACACCAACAACTGTTCTACACTTCCTGACCCGAGCTGCTGTCATCCGATCCTCACCATTGGGCCCTAGTTGGGACCCTAGTTAGGACCCCAGTTAGGACCCTAGTTAAGGCCCTAGTTAGGACCCTAGTTAGGACCCCAGTAAGCGCCCAACACCAACAACTGTTCTACACTTCCTGACCCGAGCTGCTGTCATCCGATCCTCACCATTGGGCCCTAGTTGGGACCCCAGTTAGGACCCTAGTTAAGGCCCTAGTTAGGACCCTAGTTAGAACCCCAGTAAGCCCCCAACACCAGAACTGTTCTACACTTCCTGACCCGAGCTGCTGTCATCCGATCCTCACCATTGGGCCCTAGTTGGGACCCTGAATAGTCAGATCTGATGGTTCTGGCAGGCTACTTCCTGTCTGTCAGCTGCAGGAAGTCTGAGGAGCTGTGGACAGCAACAACAGGAAGTACTGGGCGTGTATGGTAAGTGTGTTTGTAGTGAGTGTATTAACACTATGTGTGTTAGAGTGTGTGTGTGAGTTCGCGTGTATTAACACTGTGTGTTAGTGTGGAGAGACAGGAAGCACCCGCCTGCTAAACTTCCTGCCCAGTCATCCGGGAAACAGAGCTGTTTACCCAGTACCCTCTCTGTTGTGAGAGGAACAGGACACAGAGCAGGGTTTAGCTCCATGCCTGCACTAACACCTGGGGGGTATTCACTATGAACGAAACAGAACCAACTGACTTTGTTCATTTAGAAACACTCATGACCAATCACAGCCCAGAGAGGTCAACAAGGTCATTGTCCAGACGACACAGCTGGTATGTCACTAGGTCGGCCCTGTGACCAATCACAGCCCAGAGAGTCAACAAGGTCATTGTACAGTCGACACAGCTGGTATGTCACTAGGTCGTAGGTCGGCCCTGTGACCAATCACAGCCCAGAGAGTCAACAAGGTCATTGTACAGACGACACAGCTGGTATGTCACTAGGGCGGCCCTGTGACCAATCACAGCCCAGAGAGTCAACAAGGTCATTGTCCAGACGACACAGCTGGTATGTCACTAGGTCGGCCCTGTGACCAATCACAGCCCAGAGAGGTCGACACAGCTGGTATGTCACTAGGTCGTAGGTCGGCCCTGTGACCAATCACAGCCCAGAGGTCAACAAGGTCATTGTCCAGACGACACAGCTGGTATGTCACTAGGTCGGCCCTGTGACCAATCACAGCCCAGAGAGGTCAACAAGGTCATTGTACACTTGGTTTTCACTGGACAGCTTCCCGGTGGTCTGAGCTAAAAATGAACCATTAGATTGTTACCAAACACAAGTAGCCTATTAGCAATGTTCTCCACGACAATGTCTGGCTTTAATTACATAATTAATTAATGATTAATTAATACATTTAATTACAACATAAAAACATCAACACCAGTGATTACATTTTCACCCACCCCCGAAAAAAAGAGAAGGTTTTTAATCTTTACGACCTGTGGTATATTTTGCATTAGACTGGGGGGGGGCCGGGTCGAATGAAAGATGGACAGTCGTGGTTGGCCAATAAGATCAGCTTTACAGTCATATCAGGTGACTTGGGGGGTGGGACTACAGTAGGTTTCAGTCGTGGTTGGCCAATAAGATCAGCTTTACAGTCATATCAGGTGACTTGGGGGGTGGGACTACAGTAGGTTTCAGTCGTGGTTGGCCAATAAGATCAGCTTTACAGTCATATCAGATGACTTGGGGGGTGGGACTACAGTAGGTTTCAGTCGTGGTTGGCCAATAAGATCAGCTTTACAGTCATATCAGGTGACTTGGGGGGTGGGACTACAGTAGGTTTCAGTCGTGGTTGGCCAATAAGATCAGCTTTACAGTCATATCAGGTGACTTGGGGGGTGGGACTACAGTAGGTTTCAGTCGTGGTTGGCCAATAAGATCAGCTTTACAGTCATATCAGGTGACTTGGGGGGTGGGACTACAGTAGGTTTCAGTCGTGTTGGCTCATATTAACATATGAGGGAGAGATGGTGAGGACCCCTCTCTCTGGTCAGGCACTTACAAGGCCACCTGCTTGGACCATATTAACATATGAGGGAGAGATGGTGAGGACCCCTCTCTCTGGTCAGGCACTTACAAGGCCACCTGCTTGGACCATATTAACATATGAGGGAGAGATAGCAAGGACCCCTCTCTCTCTGGTCAGGCACTTACAAGGCCACCTGCTTGGACCATATTAACATATGAGGGAGAGATGGTGAGGACCCCTCTCTCTGGTCAGGCACTTACAAGG
>NW_025747288.1:10000-62171 GCF_021184085.1 Oncorhynchus gorbuscha
AGTCCAAGTCCTCGCTTTGTCATCAAACCCCTGCCATTTACCCACAATGCCACAGGCTTCCAGTCCAAGTCCTCGCTTTGTCATCAAACCCCTGCAATTTACCCACAATGCCACAATGCCACAGGCTTCCAGTCGAAGTTCACATCCACTACAACACCATGGTGCTTCACTACAAAGCAGCATGGGGATCTGCTCTTCTCTGTCCTCCCACCCCTACAGCAGAGTCCCTGTCCATAGTCCCCCTGATGCTAGGACAACAGAGTCCCTGTCTATCTTACCAAAACGTCTGAAACCCTACCTCTTCAAAGAGTATATTAAATAATCCCACAGCACCCTTGCCTCTTTATGTAGTGTTGTGTTATGTCTGGGGCGGCAGGGTAGCCTAGTGGTTAGAGCGGAAGGTTGCAAGTTCAAAAATCCCCGAGCTGACAAGGTACAAAATCTGTTGTTCTGCCCCTGAACAGGCAGTTAGCCCACTGTTCCCAGGCCGTCATTGAAAATAAGAAATTGTTCTTAATTGACTTGCCTGGTTAAATAAAGGTTAATTGAAAATGTAAAAATACAAATAGCCTAAGTAGAGCAGTGGGTTAGCATTAGCCAGTTAGCTATAGAGGCTGTCTCTATGATGGCCATAGTAGAGCAGTGGGTTAGCATTAGCCAGTTAGCTATAGAGGCTGTCTCTATGATGGCCTTAGTAGAGCAGTGGGTTAGCATTAGCCAGTTAGCTATAGAGGCTGTCTCTATGATGGCCATAGTAGAGCAGTGGGTTAGCATTAGCCAGTTAGCTATAGAGGCTGTCTCTATGATGGCCTTAGTAGAGCAGTGGGTTAGCATTAGCCAGTTAGCTATAGAGGCTGTGTCTATGATGACCATAGTAGGATGGGCATGAGTGTGTGTGTAGTCAGTGTGTGTATATTCAGTGTGTATATTCAGTGTGTGTATATTCAGTGTGTGTATATTCAGTGTGTGTAGTCAGTGTGTGTAGTCAGTGTGTATTCAGTGTGTGTATATTCAGTGTGTGTAGTCAGTGTGTATATTCAGTGTGTGTAGTCAGTGTGTGTAGTCAGTGTGTGTAGTCAGTGTGTGTAGTCAGTGTGTGTAGTCAGTGTGTGTAGTCAGTGTGTGTAGTCAGTGTGTATATTCAGTGTGTATAGTCAGTGTGTAGTCATTGTGTGTATATTCAGTGTGTGTAGTCAGTGTGTGTATATCAGTGTGTGTATATTCAGTGTGTGTAGTCAGTGTGTATAGTCAGTGTGTATAGTCAGTGGGTAGTCAGTGTGTATAGTCAGTGTGTGTATAGTCAGTGTGTGTATAGTCAGTGTGTGTATATCAGTGTGTATAGTCAGTGTGTATAGTCAGTGTGTATAGTCAGTGTGTATAGTCAGTGTGTATAGTCAGTGTGTATAGTCAGTGTGTATAGTCAGTGTGTATAGTCAGTGTGTGTATATTCAGTGTGTGTAGTAGTGTGTAGTCAGTGTGTGTATATTCAGTGTGTGTAGTCAGTGTGTAGTCAGTGTGTGTAGTCAGTGTGTGTAGTCAGTGTGTAGTCAGTGTGTGTAGTCAGTGTGTATAGTCAGTGTGTAGTCAGTGTGTGTATATTCAGTGTGTGTATATTCAGTGTGTGTAGTCAGTGTGTGTAGTCAGTGTGTGTAGTCAGTGTGTGTAGTCAGTGTGTGTAGTCAGTGTGTGTAGTCAGTGTGTGTAGTCAGTGTGTGTAGTCAGTGTGTGTAGTCAGTGTGTGTAGTCAGTGTGTAGTCAGTGTGTGTAGTCAGTGTGTGTAGTCAGTGTGTGTAGTCAGTGTGTGTAGTCAGTGTGTAGTCAGTGTGTAGTCAGTGTGTAGTCAGTGTGTGTAGTCAGTGTGTGTAGTCAGTGTGTGTAGTCAGTGTGTAGTCAGTGTGTAGTCAGTGTGTAGTCTGTGTGTAGTCAGTGTGTGTAGTCAGTGTGTAGTCAGTGTGTAGTCAGTGTGTGTAGTCAGTGTGTAGTCAGTGTGTAGTCAGTGTGTAGTCAGTGTGTAGTCAGTGTGTCAGACTATGCATCCCTGCAGTCGTTTCCAGTCTAATTCATTCAAGCCGTCTCTCTCATCCTCTGATTGGAGGGGAGCTGCTGTGGGTGTGACAGAGGGGAGGAGGGAGTTGTCTCTCTCATCCTCTGATTGGAGGGGAGCTGCTGTGGGTGTGACAGAGGGGAGGAGGGAGTTGTCTCTCTCATCCTCTGATTGGAGGGGAGCTGCTGTGGGTGTGACAGAGGGGAGGAGGGAGTTGTCTCTCTCATCCTCTGATTGGAGGGGAGCTGCTGTGGGTGTGACAGAGGGGAGGAGGGAGTTGTCTCTCTCATCCTCTGATTGGAGGGGAGCTGCTGTGGGTGTGACAGAGGGGAGGAGGGAGTTGTCTCTCTCATCCTCTGACTCAGATGTCCACTCCCTTCCTCTATATGTGTATAGTTGTTTCTGATTGGAGGGGAGCTGCTGTGGGTGTGACAGAGGGGAGGAGGGAGTTGTCTCTCTCATCCTCTGATTGGAGGGGAGCTGCTGTGGGTGTGACAGAGGGGAGGAGGGAGTTGTCTCTCTCATCCTCTGATTGGAGGGGAGCTGCTGTGGGTGTGACAGAGGGGAGGAGGGAGTTGTCTCTCTCATCCTCTGATTGGAGGGGAGCTGCTGTGGGTGTGACAGAGGGGAGGAGGGAGTTGTCTCTCTCATCCTCTGATTGGAGGGGAGCTGCTGTGGGTGTGACAGAGGGGAGGAGGGAGTTGTCTCTCTCATCCTCTGATTGGAGGAGCTGCTGTGGGTGTGACAGAGGGGAGGAGGGAGTTGTCTCTCTCATCCTCTGATTGGAGGGGAGCTGCTGTGGGTGTGACAGAGGGGAGGAGGGAGTTGTCTCTCTCATCCTCTGATTGGAGGGGAGCTGCTGTGGGTGTGACAGAGGGGAGGGAGTTGTCTCTCTCATCCTCTGATTGGAGGGGAGCTGCTGTGGGTGTGACAGAGGGGAGGAGGGAGTTGTCTCTCTCATCCTCTGACTCAGATGTCCACTCCCTTCCTCTATATGTGTATAGTTGTTTCTGATTGGAGGGGAGCTGCTGTGGGTGTGACAGAGGGGAGGAGGGAGTTGTCTCTCTCATCCTCTGATTGGAGGGGAGCTGCTGTGGGTGTGACAGAGGGGAGGAGGGAGTTGTCTCTCTCATCCTCTGACTCAGATGTCCCTTCCCTTCCTCTCTGCAGGAACAGACAGCCCTTATAAGGAAACAGAAGACTTTTACACACAATCTGATTGGAGGGGAGCTGCTGTGGGTGTGACAGAGGGGAGGAGGGAGTTGTCTCTCTGGAATGAGGTCAGGGCACATGGTCTGGGGTTAAGAGGAGCTCCCCCAACACAGATATACTGCTGAGGTGTGTGACTCCTCACACACACAGTCATGTTCACAGCTACACACACACACACACACACACACACACACACACACACACACACACACACACACACACACACACACACACACACACACACACACACACACACACACACACAGTCATGTTCACAGCTTCAGCTACTAACACACACACACACCAAACTATTATTTTACCTTTATTTAACCAGGCAAGTCAGTTAAGAACATATTCTTATATTCAATGACGGCCTGGGAACAGTGGGTTAACTGCCTGTTCAGGGGCAGAACGACAGATTTGTACCTTGTCAGCTCGGGGATTCGTTTTTGCAACCTTTCGGTTACTAGTCCAACGCTCTAACCACTAGGCTAACTGTCGCCCTACAAATCTCATAACCACATGTGGAAAACAGTGTGTGTGTGTGTGTGTGTGTGTGTGTGTGTGTGTGTGTGTGTGTGTGTGTCAGTCGGTCAGACAGAAACAAGGGAAGAGAATCTGGGTCAAACATGATCTGAAACACATTTGACATGGATGGAAAACTGGTTTGAGCCAATGGAAGGGCAGGATAAGAAGGGCGGGGCATGAGAGTAGTATTGAGCTCTTCCTCACATCACTCTGTGTGTGTGTGTGAGAGAGAGAGTGTGTGTACTTAGCCCCAGGAATGCAGTGTCACACACTGAGGAGGAGGAGTAGGAGATGGAGAGAGGAAGACTAGATCAGTCATGGAGCTCTGTCTCCATCTACAGGACAGAGGAGAGAACTACAGGACAGAGGAGAGAACTACAGGACAGAGAGGAGAGAACTACAGGACAGAGGAGAGAACTACAGGACAGAGAGGAGAACTACAGGACAGAGGAGAGAACTACAGGACAGAGGAGAGAACTACAGGACAGAGAGAAGAGAACTACAGGACAGAGAGGAGAGAACTACAGGACAGAGAGGAGAGAACTACAGGACAGAGAGGAGAGAACTACAGGACAGAGAGAACTACAGGACAGAGAGAACTACAGGACAGAGAGAACTACAGGACAGAGAGGAGAGAACTACAGGACAGAGAGAACTACAGGACAGAGAGGAGAGAACTACAGGACAGAGAGAACAGAACTACAGGACAGAGAGGAGAGAACTACAGGACAGAGGAGAGAACTACAGGACAGAGAGGAGAGAACTACAGGACAGAGAGGAGAGAACTACAGGACAGAGAGGACTACAGGACAGAGAGGACTACAGGACAGAGAGAACTACAGGACAGAGAGGAGAGAACTACAGGACAGAGAGGACTACAGGACAGAGAGGACTACAGGACAGAGAGAACTACAGGACAGAGGAGAGAACTACAGGACAGAGAAGAGAACTACAGGACAGAGAGAACTACAGGACAGAGCGGAGAGAACTACAGGACAGAGAGAACTACAGGACAGAGAGAACTACAGGACAGAGGAGAGAACTACAGGACAGAGAGGAGAGAACTACAGGACAGAGAGGAGAGAACTACAGGACAGAGAGGAGAGAACTACGGGACAGAGAGGAGAGAACTACGGGACAGAGAGGAGAGAACTACAGGACAGAGAGGAGAGAACTACAGGACAGAGAGAACTACAGGACAGAGAGGAGAGAACTACAGGACAGAGAGGAGAGAACTACAGGACAGAGAGAAGACAACTACAGGACAGAGAGGAGAGAACTACAGGACAGAGAGGAGATAACTACAGGACAGAGAGGAGAGAACTACAGGACAGAGAGGAGAGAACTACAGGACAGAGAGAAGAGAACTACAGGACAGAGGAGAGAACTACAGGACAGAGGAGAGAACTACAGGACAGAGGAGAGAACTACAGGACAGAGAGAACTACAGGACAGAGGAGAGAACTACAGGACAGAGAGGAGAGAACTACAGGACAGAGAGGAGAGAACTACAGGACAGAGAGAACTACAGGACAGAGAGGAGAGAACTACAGGACAGAGAGGAGAGAACTACAGGACAGAGAGGAGAGAACTACAGGACAGAGAGGAGAGAACTACAGGACAGAGAGGAGAGAACTACAGGACAGAGAGGAGAGAACTACAGGACAGAGAGGACTACAGGTCAGAGAGGAGAGAACTACAGGACAGAGAGGAGAGAACTACAGGACAGAGAGGAGAGAACTACAGGACAGAGAGGAGAGAACTACAGGACAGAGAGGAGAGAACTACAGGACAGAGGAGAGAACTACAGGACAGAGGAGAGAACTACAGGACAGAGAGGAGAGAACTACAGGACAGAGAGGAGAGAACTACAGGACAGAGAGGAGAGAACTACAGGACAGAGGAGAGAACTACAGGACAGAGAGGAGAGAACTACAGGACAGAGAGGAGAGAACTACAGGACAGAGAGGACTACAGGACAGAGAGGAGAGAACTACAGGACAGAGAGGAGAGAACTACAGGACAGAGAGGAGAGAACTACAGGACAGAGGAGAGAACTACAGGACAGAGAGGAGAGAACTACAGGACAGAGAGGACTACAGGACAGAGAGGAGAGAACTACAGGACAGAGAGGAGAGAACTACAGGACAGAGGAGAGAACTACAGGACAGAGAGGAGAGAACTACAGGACAGAGAGGAGAGAACTACAGGACAGAGAGGAGAGAACTACAGGACAGAGGAGAGAACTACAGGACAGAGGAGAGAACTACAGGACAGAGGAGAGAACTACAGGACAGAGGAGAGAACTACAGGACAGAGGAGAGAACTACAGGACAGAGGAGAGAACTACAGGACAGAGAGGAGAGAACTACAGGACAGAGAGAACTACAGGACAGAGAGGAGAGAACTACAGGACAGAGAGGAGAGAACTACAGGACAGAGAGGAGAGAACTACAGGACAGAGAGGAGAGAACTACAGGACAGAGGAGAGAACTACAGGACAGAGAGGAGAGAACTACAGGACAGAGAGGAGAGAACTACAGGACAGAGGAGAGAACTACAGGACAGAGAGGAGAGAACTACAGGACAGAGAGGAGAGAACTACAGGACAGAGAGAAGAGAACTACAGGACAGAGAGAACTACAGGACAGAGGAGAGAACTACAGGACAGAGAGAACTACAGGACAGAGGAGAGAACTACAGGACAGAGGAGAGAACTACAGGACAGAGAGAACTACAGGACAGAGAGAACTACAGGACAGAGGAGAGAACTACAGGACAGAGAGGAGAGAACTACAGGACAGAGAGGAGAGAACTACAGGACAGAGAGGAGAGAACTACAGGACAGAGGAGAGAACTACAGGACAGAGGAGAGAACTACAGGACAGAGGAGAGAACTACAGGACAGAGGAGAGAACTACAGGACAGAGAGGAGAGAACTACAGGACAGAGAGGAGAGAACTACAGGACAGAGAGGAGAGAACTACAGGTCAGAGAGGAGAGAACTACAGGACAGAGAGGAGAGAACTACAGGACAGAGGAGAGAACTACAGGACAGAGAGGAGAGGACTACAGGACAGAGGAGAGAACTACAGGACAGAGAGGAGAGAACTACAGGACAGAGAGGAGAGAACTACAGGACAGAGAGGAGAGAACTACAGGACAGAGAGGAGAGAACTACAGGACAGAGAGGACTACAGGACAGAGAGGACTACAGGACAGAGAGGAGAGAACTACAGGACAGAGAGGACTACAGGACAGAGAGGACTACAGGACAGAGAGAACTACAGGACAGAGAGGAGAGAACTACAGGACAGAGAGGAGAGAACTACAGGACAGAGAGGAGAGAACTACAGGACAGAGAGGAGAGAACTACAGGTCAGAGAGGAGAGAACTACAGGACAGAGAGGAGAGAACTACAGGACAGAGAGGAGAGAACTACAGGACAGAGAGGAGAGAACTACAGGACAGAGGAGAGAACTACAGGACAGAGAGGAGAGAACTACAGGACAGAGAGGAGAGAACTACAGGACAGAGAGGAGAGAACTACAGGACAGAGAGGAGAGAACTACAGGACAGAGAGGAGAGAACTACAGGACAGAGAGAACTACAGGACAGAGAGAACTACAGGACAGAGAGAACTACAGGACAGAGAGAACTACAGGACAGAGAGAACTACAGGACAGAGGAGAGAACTACAGGACAGAGAGGAGAGAACTACAGGACAGAGGAGAGAACTACAGGACAGAGAGGAGAGAACTACAGGACAGAGAGGAGAGAACTACAGGACAGAGAGGAGAGAACTACAGGACAGAGAGGAGAGAACTACAGGACAGAGAGGAGAGAACTACAGGACAGAGAGGAGAGAACTACAGGACAGAGAGGAGAGAACTACAGGACAGAGAGGAGAGAACTACAGGACAGAGAGGAGAGAACTACAGGACAGAGAGGAGAGAACTACAGGACAGAGGAGAGAACTACAGGACAGAGAGGAGAGAACTACAGGACAGAGAGGAGAGAACTACAGGACAGAGAGGAGAGAACTACAGGACAGAGAGGAGAGAACTACAGGACAGAGAGGAGAGAACTACAGGACAGAGAGGAGAGAACTACAGGACAGAGAGAACTACAGGACAGAGAGAACTACAGGACAGAGAGGAGAGAACTACAGGACAGAGGAGAGAACTACAGGACAGAGAGGAGAGAACTACAGGACAGAGAGGAGAGAACTACAGGACAGAGGAGAGAACTACAGGACAGAGAGGAGAGAACTACAGGACAGAGGAGAGAACTACAGGACAGAGAGAAGAGAACTACAGGACAGAGAGGAGAGAACTACAGGACAGAGAGAACTACAGGACAGAGAGGAGAGAACTACAGGACAGAGAGGAGAGAACTACAGGACAGAGGAGAGAACTACAGGACAGAGGAGAGAACTACAGGACAGAGAGGAGAGAACTACAGGACAGAGAGGAGAGAACTACGGGACAGAGAGGAGAGAACTACAGGACAGAGAGGAGAGAACTACAGGACAGAGAGGAGAGAACTACAGGACAGAGAGGAGAGAACTACAGGACAGAGGAGAGAACTACAGGACAGAGAGGAGAGAACTACAGGACAGAGAGAACTACAGGACAGAGGAGAGAACTACAAGACAGAGAGGAGAGAACTACAGGACAGAGAGAGATGGAGGGTGGAAGACTAGATCAGTCATGGGTCTTCCAAATGGACAATGACCCCATGCATACTTCCAAAGTTGTGGCAAAATGGCTTAAGGACAACAAAGTCAAGGTATTGGAGTGGCCATCACAAAGCTCTGACCTCAGTCCTATAGAAAATGTGTTGGCAGAACTGAAAAAGTGTGTTCGAGCAAGGAGGCCTACAAACCTGACTCACCAGCTCTGTCAGGAGGAATGGGCCAACATTCACCCAACTTATTGTGGGAAGCTTGTGGAAGGCTACCCGAAACGTTTGACCCAAGACAGCAGCTGGTATTATTCCAGACAGCAGCTGGTATTATTCCAGACAGCAGCTGGTATTATTCCAGACAGCAGCTGGTATTATTCCAGACAGCAGCTGGTATTATTCCAGACAGCAGCTGGTATTATTCCAGACAGCAGCTGGTATTATTCCAGACAGCAGCTGGTATTATTCCAGACAGCAGCTGGTATTATTCCAGACAGCAGCTGGTATTATTCCAGACAGCAGCTGGTATTATTCCAGACAGCAGCTGGTATTATTCCAGACAGCAGCTGGTATTATTCCAGACAGCAGCTGGTATTATTCCAGACAGCAGCTGGTATTATTCCAGACAGCAGCTGGTATTATTCCAGACAGCAGCTGGTATTATTCCAGACAGCAGCTGGTATTATTCCAGACAGCAGCTGGTATTATTCCAGACAGCAGCTGGTATTATTCCAGACAGCAGCTGGTATTATTCCAGACAGCAGCTGGTATTATTCCAGACAGCAGCTGGTATTATTACAGACAGCAGCTGGTATTATTCCAGACAGCAGCTGGTATTATTCCAGACAGCAGCTGGTATTATTCCAGACAGCAGCTGGTATTATTCCAGACAGCAGCTGGTATTATTACAGACAGCAGCTGGTATTATTACAGACAGCAGCTGGTATTATTACAGACAGCAGCTGGTATTATTACAGACAGCAGCTGGTATTATTACAGACAGCAGCTGGTATTATTACAGACAGCAGCTGGTATTATTACAGACAGCAGCTGGTATTATTACAGACAGCAGCTGGTATTATTACAGACAGCAGCTGGTATTATTCCAGACAGCAGCTGGTATTATTCCAGACAGCAGCTGGTATTATTCCAGACAGCAGCTGGTATTATTACAGACAGCAGCTGGTATTATTCCAGACAGCAGCTGGTATTATTACAGACAGCAGCTGGTATTATTACAGACAGCAGCTGGTATTATTACAGACAGCAGCTGGTATTATTACATCTCCATACCCAGCATTTTGGAAATCAGCTGATGTCCTCCCACTGCTAAAGGGTGGAGATCCCTCAGATGCTAATAACTATCGTCCTCTCTCTAAACTCTATCCTGGTCGAAGTCTATGAACCCCTAGTGAACTCTCTGTCCTGGTCGAAGTCTATGAACCCCTAGTGAACTCTCTATCCTGGCCAAAGTCTATGAACCCCTAGTGAACTCTCTGTCCTGGCCAAAGTCTATGAACCCCTAGTGAACTCTCTGTCCTGGCCAAAGTCTATGAACCCCTAGTGAACTCTCTATCCTGGCCAAAGTCTATGAACCCCTAGTGAACTCTCTATCCTGGCCAAAGTCTATGAACCCCTAGTGAACTCTCTATCCTGGCCAAAGTCTATGAATCCCAAGTGAACTATTATGGATCCCCATTAGTTACTGCCAAGGCAGTAGCTACTCTTCCTGGGGTTTATTATGGATCCCCATTAGTTCCTGCCAAGGCAGCAGCTACTCTTCCTGGGGTTTATTATGGATCCCCATTAGTTCCTGTCAAGGCAGCAGCTACTCTTCCTGGGGTTTATTATGGATCCCTATTAGTTCCTGCCAAGGCAGCAGCTACTCTTCTACTAGGGCCTGTAGGACCTGCCTTGTTGATAGTGCTGTTAAGAAGGTAGAAACTAGGACCAGCCTTGTTGATAGTGCTGTTAAGAAGGTAGAAACTAGGACCTGCCTTGTTGATAGTGCTGTTAAGAAGGTAGAAACTAGGACCAGCCTTGTTGATAGTGTTGTTAAGAAGGTAGAAACTAGGGCCTGTAGGATCTGCCTTGTTGATAGTGTTGTTAAGAAGGTAGAAACTAGGGCCTGTAGGACCTGCCTTGTTGATAGTGTTGTTAAGAAGGTAGAAACTAGGGCCTATAGGACCTGTCTTGTTGATAGTGTTGTTAAGAAGGTAGAAACTAGGGCCTGTAGGACCTGCCTTGTGGATAGTGTTGTTAATAAGGTAGAAACTAGGGCCTGTAGGACCTGCCTTGTTGATAAGAAGGTAGAAACTAGGGCCTGTAGGACCTGCCTTGTTGATAGTGTTGTTAATAAGGTAGAAACTAGGGCCTGTAGGACCTGCCTTGTTGATAGTGTTGTTAATAAGGTAGAAACTAGGGCCTGTAGGACCTGCCTTGTTGATAAGAAGGTAGAAACTAGGGCCTGTAGGACCTGCCTTGTTGATAGTGTTGTTAAGAAGGTAGAAACTAGGGCCTGTAGGACCTGCCTTGTTGATAGTGTTGTTAAGAAGGTAGAAACTAGGGCCTGTAGGACCTGCCTTGTTGATAGTGTTGTTAAGAAGGTAGAAACTAGGGCCTGTAGGACCTGCCTTGTTGATAGTGTTGTTAAGAAGGTAGAAACTAGGGCCTGTAGGACCTGCCTTGTTGATAGTGTTGTTAAGAAGGTAGAAACTAGGGCCTGTAGGACCTGCCTTGTTGATAGTGTTGTTAAGAAGGTAGAAACTAGGGCCTGTAGGACCTGCCTTGTTGATAGTGTTGTTAATAAGGTAGAAACTAGGGCCTGTAGGACCTGCCTTGTTGATAGTGTTGTTAAGAAGGTAGTTTGTGATCACGTGATTTATACCTCGACTGAGGGATCGTATCCGACACGCGTTTCAACTCACCTTCCGACAGCGAGGGTTGGGACAGCTGAACAGCGACACTCCTTTATCCAACAACGCTGGGAAGTTACAGGACGGACAACTGGAGATAAAAGACAGGAAACGACCGATGAGGGTCAGAACATTCTAGAAACCATCAGACAGACAGACAGGAAACGACCGATGCAGGTCAGAACATTCTAGAAACCATCAGACAGACAGACAGGAAACGACCGATGAGGGTCAGAACATTCTAGAAACCATCAGACAGACAGGAAACGACCGATGAGGGTCAGAACATTCTAGAAACCATCAGACAGACAGACAGGAAACGACCGATGCAGGTGCCGTCTATCGACATGTCTCTAGAACATTCTATTGTCTGACATCTTGTTTAAAGGCTGGTTTATAGTCCCGTCTATCGACATGTCTCTAGAACATTCTATTGTCTAAACATCCATCTTGTCTAAAGGCTGGTTTATAGTCCCGTCTATCAACATGTCTCTAGAACATTCTATTGTCTGACATCTTGTCTAAAGGCTGGTTTATAGTCCCGTCTATCGACATGTCTCTAGAACATTCTATTGTCTAAACATCTTGTCTAAAGGCTGGTTTATAGTCCCGTCTATCGACATGTCTCTAGAACATTCTATTGTCTAAACATCCATCTTGTTTAAAGGCTGGTTTATAGTCCCGTCTATCGACATGTCTCTAGAACATTCTATTGTCTAAACATCTTGTTTAAAGGCTGGTTTATAGTCCCGTCTATCGACATGTCTCTAGAACATTCTATTGTCTAAACATCCATCTTGTCTAAAGGCTGGTTTATAGTCCCGTCTATCGACATGTCTCTAGAACATTCTATTGTCTAAACATCCATCTTGTCTAAAGGCTGGTTTATAGTCCCGTCTATCGACATGTCTCTAGAACATTCTATTGTCTAAACATCCATCTTGTCTAAAGGCTGGTTTATAGTCCCGTCTATCGACATGTCTCTAGAACATTCTATTGTCTAAACATCTTGTCTAAAGGCTGGTTTATAGTCCCGTCTATCGACATGTCTCTAGAACATTCTATTGTCTAAACATCCATCTTGTCTAAAGGCTGGTTTATAGTCCCGTCTATCGACATGTCTCTAGAACATTCTATTGTCTAAACATCCATCTTGTTTAAAGGCTGGTTTATAGTCCGTCTATCGACATGTCTCTAGAACATTCTATTGTCTAAACATCCATCTTGTCTAAAGGCTGGTTTATAGTCCCGTCTATCGACATGTCTCTAGAACATTCTATTGTCTAAACATCTTGTCTAAAGGCTGGTTTATAGTCCCGTCTATCGACATGTCTCTAGAACATTCTATTGTCTAAACATCCATCTTGTTTAAAGGCTGGTTTATAGTCCCGTCTATCGACATGTCTCTAGAACATTCTATTGTCTAAACATCTTGTCTAAAGGCTGGTTTATAGTCCCGTCTATCGACATGTCTCTAGAACATTCTATTGTCTAAACATCTTGTCTAAAGGCTGGTTTATAGTCCCGTCTATCGACATGTCTCTAGAACATTCTATTGTCTAAACATCCATCTTGTTTAAAGGCTGGTTTATAGTCCCGTCTATCAACATGTCTCTAGAACATTCTATTGTCTGACATCTTGTCTAAAGGCTGGTTTATAGTCCCGTCTATCGACATGTCTCTAGAACATTCTATTGTCTAAACATCTTGTCTAAAGGCTGGTTTATAGTCCCGTCTATCGACATGTCTCTAGAACATTCTATTGTCTAAACATCCATCTTGTTTAAAGGCTGGTTTATAGTCCCGTCTATCGACATGTCTCTAGAACATTCTATTGTCTAAACATCTTGTTTAAAGGCTGGTTTATAGTCCCGTCTATCGACATGTCTCTAGAACATTCTATTGTCTAAACATCCATCTTGTCTAAAGGCTGGTTTATAGTCCCGTCTATCGACATGTCTCTAGAACATTCTATTGTCTAAACATCCATCTTGTCTAAAGGCTGGTTTATAGTCCCGTCTATCGACATGTCTCTAGAACATTCTATTGTCTAAACATCCATCTTGTCTAAAGGCTGGTTTATAGTCCCGTCTATCGACATGTCTCTAGAACATTCTATTGTCTAAACATCCATCTTGTCTAAAGGCTGGTTTATAGTCCCGTCTATCGACATGTCTCTAGAACATTCTATTGTCTAAACATCCATCTTGTTTAAAGGCTGGTTTATAGTCCGTCTATCGACATGTCTCTAGAACATTCTATTGTCTAAACATCCATCTTGTCTAAAGGCTGGTTTATAGTCCCGTCTATCGACATGTCTCTAGAACATTCTATTGTCTAAACATCTTGTCTAAAGGCTGGTTTATAGTCCCGTCTATCGACATGTCTCTAGAACATTCTATTGTCTAAACATCCATCTTGTTTAAAGGCTGGTTTATAGTCCCGTCTATCGACATGTCTCTAGAACATTCTATTGTCTAAACATCTTGTCTAAAGGCTGGTTTATAGTCCCGTCTATCGACATGTCTCTAGAACATTCTATTGTCTAAACATCTTGTTTAAAGGCTGGTTTATAGTCCCGTCTATCGACATGTCTCTAGAACATTCTATTGTCTAAACATCCATCTTGTTTAAAGGCTGGTTTATAGTCCCGTCTATCGACATCACAAGGAGGTTCATGTCCATTCTAGTATTTGTATCACCACGGTTACCCAACTCCCTGAACAACATGGCCGACCTTTAGACAATCACAAGAAGGTTCACGTCTAGTATTTGTATCGTCGTACCGTACTAGTTCGTCGGCGCAGGTGGCGGCCACGGCCTCTTCAGCTTGTCTCTCGTAGTATTTACACAACACCGTGTCCGGTAAAACCTTTTCCAACTCGCACACCGGGAAGGAACAGGGACAGCCTGCTTCCATACAGCTGAGAGAGGACTGGAACACAGAGACACCATGTTAACACCTAAACCATACAGCTGAGAAAGGACTGGAACACAGAGACACCCTGTTAACACCTAAACCACACAGCTGAGAGAGGACTGGAACACAGAGACACCCTGTTAACACCTAAACCACACAGCTGAGAGAGGACTGGAACACAGAGACACCCTGTTAACACCTAAACCACACAGCTGAGAGAGGACTGGAACACAGAGACACCCTGTTAACACCTAAACCACACAGCTGAGAGAGGACTGGAACACAGAGACACCCTGTTAACACCTAAACCACACAGCTGAGAGAGGACTGGAACACAGAGACACCCTGTTAACACCTAAACCACACAGCTGAGAGAGGACTGGAACACAGAGACACCCTGTTAACACCTAAACCACACAGCTGAGAGAGGACTGGAACACAGAGACACCCTGTTAACACCTAAACCACACAGCTGAGAGAGGACTGGAACACAGAGACACCCTGTTAACACCTAAACCACACAGCTGAGAGAGGACTGGAACACAGAGACACCCTGTTAACACCTAAACCACACAGCTGAGAGAGGACTGGAACACAGAGACACCCTGTTAACACCTAAACCACACAGCTGAGAGAGGACTGGAACACAGAGACACCCTGTTAACACCTAAACCACACAGCGTACCCACCCCCACATACCTGTCCCGACCCGAACACGGCCTCCTCGGCATATTTAACCAGACATTCTTTACAGAAGAGATGTCCATCTGAACACTGGGTCATCTTCTCGAAGGCAAAGTCCCCACAGCAACACCCACACTCTATCAGCTGTCCGTCCTACAGAGAGAGAGAGAGAGAGAGAGAGAGAGAGAGATGTTCACTACACAACACAACACCCACACTCAGCTGTCAGTCCTACAGAGAGAGAAAGAGAGACAGAGAGAGAGAGAGAGAGAGAGAGAGTGGAAGTGAGAGGTAGAGAGAGTGGAAGTGAGAGGTAGAGAGAGAGGAAGTGAGAGGTAGAGAGAGAGGAAGTGAGAGGTAGAGAGAGAGTAAGTGAGAGAGACAGAGAGAGAGGAAGTGAGAGGTAGAGAGAGAGGAAGTGAGAGGTAGAGAGAGAGGAAGTGAGAGGTAGAGAGAGTGGAAGTGAGAGGTAGAGAGAGAGGAAGTGAGAGGTAGAGAGAGAGGAAGTGAGAGGTAGAGAGAGAGGAAGTGAGAGGTAGAGAGAGAGGAAGTGAGAGGTAGAGAGAGAGTAAGTGAGAGAGACAGAGAGAGAGGAAGTGAGAGAGACAGAGAGAGGAAGTGAGAGGTAGAGAGAGAGGAAGTGAGAGGTAGAGAGAGAGGAAGTGAGAGGTAGAGAGAGAGGAAGTGAGAGGTAGAGAGAGAGGAAGTGAGAGGTAGAGAGAGAGGAAGTGAGAGAGACAGAGAGAGGAAGTGGTGTTTGGGTAGATGTACCTTCTCATACTCCTCCTCATTAACCTGCAGAGCCAGCAGGAAGTCTTCATGCTGCACAGAGAGAACATCATGATCATCAGTTAAATAACAGACCCTGAGAGAGAGAGAGTGTGTGTGTCCAGTGAGAGTGTGTGTGTGTCCAGTGAGAGTGTGTGTGTTCAGTGAGAGAGAGTGTGTGTGTTCAGTGAGAGTGTGTGTGTTCAGTGAGAGTGTGTGTGTGTCCAGTGAGAGTGTGTGTGTGTTCAGTGAGAGTGTGTGTGTGTCCAGTGAGAGTGTGTGTGTGTTCAGTGAGAGTGTGTGTGTGTTCAGTGAGAGTGTGTGTGTGTTCAGTGAGAGTGTGTGTGTGTTCAGTGAGAGTGTGTGTGTGTTCAGTGAGAGTGTGTGTGTGTTCAGTGAGAGAGTGTGTGTGTTCAGTGAGTGTGTGTGTGTTCAGTGAGAGTGTGTGTGTGTTCAGTGAGAGTGTGTGTGTGTTCAGTGAGAGTGTGTGTGTGTTCAGTGAGTGTGTGTGTGTTCAGTGAGAGTGGGTGTGTGTTCAGTGAGAGTGTGTGTGTGTTCAGTGAGAGAGAGTGTGTGTTCAGTGAGTGTGTGTGTGTGTTCAGTGAGAGTGTGTGTGTTCAGTGAGAGTGTGTGTGTGTCCAGAGAGAGTGTGTGTGTTCAGTGAGAGTGTGTGTGTTCAGTGAGAGTGTGTGTGTGTCCAGTGAGAGTGTGTGTGTGTTCAGTGAGAGTGTGTGTGTGTTCAGTGAGAGTGTGTGTGTGTTCAGTGAGAGAGTGTGTTCAGAGAGAGTGTGTGTGTTCAGTGAGAGTGTGTGTTCAGTGAGAGTGTGTGTGTGTTTAGAGAGAGTGTGTGTGTGTTCAGAGAGAGTGTGTGTGTTCAGAGAGAGTGTGTGTGTTCAGAGAGAGTGTGTGTGTTCAGAGAGAGTGTGTGTGTTCAGAGAGAGTGTGTGTGTTCAGTGAGAGTGTGTGTGTGTGTGTGTGTGTTCAGTGAGTGTGTGTGTCCAGTGAGAGTGTGTGTGTCCAGTGAGAGTGTGTGTGTGTTCAGTGAGTGTGTGTGTGTGTTCAGTGAGTGTGTGTGTGTGTCCAGTGAGAGTGTGTGTGTTCAGTGAGAGTGTGTGTGTGTTCAGTGAGTGTGTGTGTGTGTCCAGAGAGTGTGTGTGTGTGTCCAGAGAGAGTGTGTGTGTGTGTTCAGTGAGAGTGTGTGTGTTCAGTGAGAGTGTGTGTGTTCAGTGAGAGTGTGTGTGTTCAGTGAGAGTGTGTGTGTTCAGTGAGAGTGTGTGTGTGTGTGTGTGTGTTCAGTGAGTGTGTGTGTGTGTTCAGTGAGAGTGTGTGTGTGTTCAGTGAGTGTGTGTGTATGTTCAGTGAGTATGTGTGTGTTCAGTGAGAGTGTGTGTGTTCAGTGAGAGTGTGTGTGTGTAGTGAGAGTGTGTGTGTGTGTGTGTGTGTGTGTGTGTGTGTGTGTGTGTGTGTGTGTGTGTGTGTGTGTGTGTGTGTGTGTGTGTGTGTGTGTGTGTGTGTGTGTGTGTGTGTTCAGTGAGAGTGTGTGTGTTCAGTGAGAGTGTGTGTGTTCAGTGAGAGAGTGTGTGTGTGTGTGTGTGTGTTCAGTGAGAGTGTGTGTGTTCAGTGAGAGTGTGTGTGTGTGTGTGTGTGTGTGTGTGTGTGTGTGTGTGTGTGTGTGTGTGTGTGTGTGTGTGTGTGTGTGTGTTCAGTGTGTGTGTTCAGTGTGTGTGTGTGTGTGTGTGTGTTCAGTGTGTGTGTGTGTGTGTGTGTGTGTGTGTGTGTGTGTGTGTGTGTGTGTGTGTGTGTGTTCAGTGAGAGTGTGTGTGTTCAGTGAGAGTGTGTGTGTTCAGTGAGAGAGTGTGTGTGTGTGTGTGTGTGTGTTCAGTGAGAGTGTGTGTGTTCAGTGAGAGTGTGTGTGTTCAGTGAGAGAGTGTGTGTGTGTGTGTTCAGTGAGAGAGTGTGTGTGTGTGTGTTCAGTGAGTGTGTGTGTGTGTCCAGAGAGTGTGTGTGTGTGTCCAGAGAGAGTGTGTGTGTGTGTTCAGTGAGTGTGTGTGTGTTCAGTGAGAGTGTGTGTGTTCAGTGAGAGTGTGTGTGTGTGTGTGTGTGTGTTCAGTGAGTGTGTGTGTGTGTTCAGTGAGAGTGTGTGTGTGTTCAGTGAGTGTGTGTGTATGTTCAGTGAGTATGTGTGTGTTCAGTGAGAGTGTGTGTGTGTGTGTGTGTGTGTGTGTGTGTGTGTGTGTGTGTGTGTGTGTGTGTGTGTGTGTGTGTGTGTGTGTGTGTTCAGTGTGTGTGTGTGTGTGTGTGTGTGTGTGTGTGTGTGTGTGTGTGTGTGTGTGTGTGTGTGTGTGTGTTCAGTGAGAGTGTGTGTGTTCAGTGAGAGAGTGTGTGTTTGTGTGTTTACTTAGTGTGTGTGTGTGTGTGTGTGTATGTGTTTGTGTGTGTGTTCAGTGAGAGTGTGTGTGTTCAGTGAGAGAGTGTGTGTTTGTGTGTTTACTTAGTGTGTGTGTGTGTGTGTGTGTATGTGTTTGTGTGTGTGTTCAGTGAGAGTGTGTGTGTGTGTGTGTTCAGTGTGTGTGTGTGTGTGTGTGTGTGTGTGTGTGTGTGTGTGTGTGTGTGTGTGTGTGTGTGTTCAGTGAGAGTGTTTGTGTGTGTGTGTGTGTGTGTTCAGTGAGAGTGTGTGTGTTCAGTGAGAGTGTGTGTGTGTGTGTGTTCAGTGAGAGTGTGTGTGTGTGTGTGTGTTCAGTGTGTGTGTGTGTGTGTGTGTGTGTGTGTGTGTGTGTGTGTGTGTGTGTGTGTGTGTGTGTGTGTGTGTGTGTACCTCAGCATGCTCCTTGGCTTTCTGCTGATAGAAGGTGATCTCCCTCTGTAGCGAGGGGTCCAGAGCCGCTCCGTACGTCCTGCAGCCGCGACGGTTCTTCTCCAGGAAGTACATCCTCCTCTCCAACTTCACCGAACCTGACGGAAGGAGAGAGATACAGGGTTAGGGGTCAACTGGACCTGATAGAGAGAGATACAGGGTTAGGGGTCAACTGGACCTGATAGAGAGAGATACAGGGTTAGGGGTCAACTGGACCTGATAGAGAGAGATACAGGGTCAACTGGACCTGATAGAGAGAGATACAGGGTTAGGGGTCAACTGGACCTGATAGAGAAAGATACAGGGTTAGGGGTCAACTGGACCTGATAGAGAGAGATACAGGGTTCGGGGTCAACTGGACCTGATAGAGAGAGATACAGGGTTCGGGGTCAACTGGACCTGATAGAGAGAGATACAGGGTTAGGGGTCAACTGGACCTGATAGAGAGAGATACAGGGTTAGGGGTCAACTGGACCTGATAGAGAAAGATACAGGGTTAGGGGTCAACTGGACCTGATAGAGAGAGATACAGGGTTCGGGGTCAACTGGACCTGATAGAGAGAGATACAGGGTTCGGGGTCAACTGGACCTGATAGAGAGAGATACAGGGTTAGGGGTCAACTGGACCTGAAAGAGAGAGATACAGGGTTAGGGGTTAACTGGACCTGATAGAGAGAGATACAGGGTTAGGGGTTAACTGGACCTGATAGAGAGAGATACAGGGTTAGGGGTCAACTGGACCTGATAGAGAGAGATACAGGGTTAGGGGTCAACTGGACCTGATAGAGAGAGATACAGGGTTAGGGGTCAACTGGACCTGATAGAGAGAGATACAGGGTCAACTGGACCTGATAGAGAAAGATACAGGGTCAACTGGACCTGATAGAGAGAGATACAGGGTTAGGGGTCAACTGGACCTGATAGAGAGAGATACAGGGTTAGGGGTCAACTGGACCTGATAGAGAGAGATACAGGGTCAACTGGACCTGATAGAGAGAGATACAGGGTCAACTGGACCTGATAGAGAGAGATACAGGGTCAACTGGACCTGATAGAGAGATACAGGGTTAGGGGTCAACTGGACCTGATAGAGAGATACAGGGTTAGAGGTCAACTGGACCTGATAGAGAGAGATACAGGGTTAGGGGTCAACTGGACCTGATAGAGAGAGATACAGGGTTAGGGGTCAACTGGACCTGATAGAGAGAGATACAGGGTTAGGGGTCAACTGGACCTGATAGAGAGAGATACAGGGTTAGAGGTCAACTGGACCTGATAGAGAGAGATACAGGGTCAACTGGACCTGATAGAGAGAGATACAGGGTCAACTGGACCTGATAGAGAGAGATACAGGGTTAGGGGTCAACTGGACCTGATAGAGAGAGATACAGGGTTAAGGGTTTATGTGTAGTGTGCAGTGTGTAGGGTGTAGTGTGTAGTGTGTAGTGTGTAGGGTGTAGTGTGTAGGGTGTAGTGTAGTATGCAGTGTGTAGGGTGTAGTGTGTAGGGTGCAGTGTGTAGGGTGTAGTGTGTAGTGTGTAGGGTGTAGGGTGTAGTGTGTAGTGTGTAGGGTGTAGTGTAATATGCAGTGTGTAGGGTGTAGTGTGTGTAGTGTGTAGGGTGTAGTGTGTAGGGTGTAGTGTGTAGGGTGTAGTGTAATATGCAGTGTGTAGGGTGTAGTGTGTGTAGTGTGTAGGGTGTAGTGTGTAGGGTGTAGTGTGTAGGGTGTAGGGTGTAATTCACCATGCTGATACTTTAAGTCTATATAGCAGCAGTGTGTAGGGTGTAGGGTGTAGGGTGTAGTGTGTAGGGTGTAGTGTGTAATTCACCATGCTGATACTTGAAGTCTATATAGCAGCGTTCTGCAGTCTGTCTCCTGGGTCGTCTCTTCTCTAACGACTCAGAGTCTTGAAACTGCTTCACCGCTTCACATAAGGCCTGAAACACACAGAGAGACACCGAGTGAGGCCTGAAACACACAGAGAGACACCGAGTGAGGCCTGAAACACACAGAGAGACACCGTGTGAGGCCTGAAACACACAGAGAGACACCGAGTGAGGCCTGAAACACACAGAGAGACACCGAGTGAGGCCTGAAACACACAGAGAGACACCGAGTGAGGCCTGAAACACACAGAGAGACACCGAGTGAGGCCTGAAACACACAGAGAGACACAGAGTGAGGCCTGAAACACACAGAGAGACACAGAGTGAGGCCTGAAACACACAGAGAGACGCTGAGTGAGGCCTGAAGCACACAGAGAGACGCCGAGTGAGGCCTGAAACACACAGAGAGACACCGAGTGAGGCCTGAAACACACAGAGAGACACCGTGTGAGGCCTGAAACACACAGAGAGACACCGAGTGAGGCCTGAAACACACAGAGAGACGCTGTGTGAGGCCTGAAACACACAGAGAGACAGCGAGTGAGGCCTGAAACACACAGAGAGACAGCGAGTGAGGCCTGAAACACACAGAGAGACGCTGTGTGAGGCCTGAAACACACAGAGAGACACCGAGTGAGGCCTGAAACACACAGAGAGACGCTGTGTGAGGCCTGAAACACACAGAGAGACAGCGAGTGAGGCCTGAAACACACAGAGAGACGCTGAGTGAGGCCTGAAACACACAGAGAGAGAGAGACAGCGAGTGAGGCCTGAAACACACAGAGAGACGCCGAGTGAGGCCTGAAACACACAGAGAGACGCCGAGTGAGGCCTGAAACACACAGAGAGACGCCGAGTGAGGCCTGAAACACACAGAGAGACAGCGAGTGAGGCCTGAAACACACAGAGAGACGCTGAGTGAGGCCTGAAACACACAGAGAGAGAGAGACAGCGAGTGAGGCCTGAAACACACAGAGAGACGCCGAGTGAGGCCTGAAACACACAGAGAGAGACACCGAGTGAGGCCTGAAACACACAGAGAGACGCCGAGTGAGGCCTGAAACACACAGAGAGAGACACCGAGTGAGGCCTGAAACACACAGAGAGACAGCGAGTGAGGCCTGAAACACACAGAGAGAGAGACGCCGAGTGAGGCCTGAAACACACAGAGAGACAGCGAGTGAGGCCTGAAACACACAGAGAGAGAGAGACGCCGAGTGAGGCCTGAAACACACAGAGAGACAGCGAGTGAGGCCTGAAACACACAGAGAGACGCCGAGTGAGGCCTGAAACACACGGAGAGACACCGAGTGAGGCCTGAAACACACAGAGAGACAGCGAGTGAGGCCTGAAACACACAGAGACAGCGAGTGAGTCCTGAAACACACAGAGAGACGCTGAGTGAGGCCTGAAACACACAGAGAGACAGCGAGTGAGGCCTGAAACACACAGAGAGAGACAGCGAGTGAGGCCTGAAACACACAGAGAGAGAGAGACAGCGAGTGAGGCCTGAAACACACAGAGAGAGAGAGACAGCGAGTGAGGCCTGAAACACACAGAGAGACAGCGAGTGAGTCCTGAAACACACAGAGAGACGCTGTGTGAGGCCTGAAACACACAGAGAGAGAGAGACGCTGTGTGAGGCCTGAAACACACAGAGAGAGAGAGACGCTGTGTGAGGCCTGAAACACACAGAGAGAGAGAGACGCTGTGTGAGGCCTGAAACACACAGAGAGAGACAGCGAGTGAGGCCTGAAACACACAGAGAGACAGCGAGTGAGTCCTGAAACACACAGAGAGATGCTGAGTGAGGCCTGAAACACACAGAGAGACAGCGAGTGAGGCCTGAAACACACAGAGAGACAGCGAGTGAGGCCTGAAACACACAGAGAGACGCCGAGTGAGTCCTGAAACACACAGAGAGACAGACGCCGAGCGTACCTTGCGTGTGATTGCGTAGTGCCCCTTCATGGCGTTGAGGCTCCATTTGATGTCCTGACAGGAAATCATCCTGAAGTCTCCCATCAAGAGGTCAGCTGCCTGCATCGCCGCCTCAGAACCCACCTGACCTAACGACCCGTAGTCAAACAGGTCCTCTACAGACTACAGAGAGAGAGAGAGACAGGGATAACACTAGGGACGGGGGGCGTTTAGAGAGACAGGGCTAACACTAGGGACAGGGGCGTTTAGAGGACTAACACTAGGGACAGGGGCGTTCAGAGAGACAGGACTAACACTAGGGACGGGGGGCGTTTAGAGAGACAGGGATAACACTAGGGACAGGGGGCGTTTAGAGAGACAGGGCTAACACTAGGGACAGGGGTGTTCAGAGGACTAACACTAGGGACAGGGGTGTTTAGAGAGACAGGGCTAACACAAGGGACAGGGGCGTTCAGAGAGACAGGACTAACACTAGGGACAGGGGCGTTTAGAGGACTAACACTAGGGATGGGGGGCGTTTAGAGAGACAGGGATAACACTAGGGACAGGGGCGTTTAGAGGACTAACACTAGGGATGGGGGCGTTTAGAGAGACAGGACTAACACTAGGGACAGGGGCGTTTAGAGAGACAGGACTAACACTAGGGACAGGGGCGTTTAGAGAGACAGGACTAACACTAGGGACAGGGGCGTTTAGAGAGACAGGACTAACACTAGGGACAGGGGCGTTTAGAGAGACAGGGATAACACTAGGGACGGGGGCGTTTAGAGAGACAGGACTAACACTAGGGACAGGGGGTTTAGAGAGACAGGGATAACACTAGGGACAGGGGTGTTTAGAGACAGGACTAACACTAGGGACGGGGTGTTTAGAGAGACAGGACTAACACTAGGGACAGGGGTGTTTAGAGGACTAACACTAGGGACAGGGGCGTTTAGAGGGCTAACACTAGGGACAGGGGTGTTTAGAGGACTAACACTAGGGACAGGGGTGTTTAGAGAGACAGGGATAACACAAGGGACAGGGGTGTTTAGAGAGACAGGACTAACACTAGGGACAGGGGTGTTTAGAGAGACAGGACTAACACTAGGGATGGGGGGAGTTTAGAGGACTAACACTAGGGACGGGGGCGTTTAGAGGACTAACACTAGGGACAGGGGTGTTTAGAGAGACAGGACTAACACTAGGGACAGGGGTGTTTAGAGAGACAGGGATAACACTAGGGACAGGGGTGTTTAGAGAGACAGGACTAACACAAGGGACAGGGACGTTTAGAGAGACAGGACTAACACTAGGGACAGGGGCGTTTAGAGAGACAGGACTAACACTAGGGACAGGGGCGTTTAGAGAGACAGGACTAACACTAGGGACAGGGGGCGTTTAGAGAGACAGGACTAACACTAGGGACAGGGGCGTTCAGAGGACTAACACTAGGGATGGGGGGCGTTTAGAGAGACAGGACTAACACTAGGGACGGGGGCGTTTAGAGAGACAGGACTAACACAAGGGACAGGGGCGTTTAGAGAGACAGGACTAACACTAGGGACAGGGGCGTTTAGAGAGACAGGACTAACACTAGGGACGGGGGCGTTTAGAGAGACAGGACTAACACTAGGGACAGGGGCGTTTAGAGAGACAGGACTAACACTAGGGATGGGGGCGTTTAGAGAGACAGGACTAACACTAGGGATGGGGGCGTTTAGAGGGCTAACACAAGGGACAGGGGTATTTAGAGAGACAGGGATAACACTAGGGACGGGGGCGTTTAGAGAGACAGGACTAACACAAGGGACAGGGGTGTTTAGAGAGACAGGACTAACACTAGGGACAGGGGTGTTTAGAGAGACAGGACTAACACTAGGGACAGGGGCGTTTAGAGAGACAGGACTAACACTAGGGATGGGGGCGTTTAGAGGACTAACACTAGGGATGGGGGGTTTAGAGAGACAGGACTAACACTAGGGATGGGGGCGTTTAGAGAGACAGGACTAACACTAGGGATGGGGGGTTTAGAGAGACAGGACTAACACTAGGGATGGGGGGCGTTTAGAGGACTAACACTAGGGACAGGGGCGTTTAGAGAGACAGGACTAACACAAGGGACAGGGGTGTTTAGAGAGACAGGACTAACACTAGGGACAGGGGCGTTTAGAGAGACAGGACTAACACTAGGACAGGGGCGTTTAGAGAGACAGGACTAACACTAGGGATGGGGGCGTTTAGAGAGACAGGACTAACACTAGGGATGGGGGCGTTTAGAGAGACAGGACTAACACTAGGGAGGGGGGCGTTTAGAGGACTAACACTAGGGACGGGGGGGCGTTTAGAGGACTAACACTAGGGATGGGGGCGTTTAGAGAGACAGGACTAACACTAGGGATGGGGGCGTTTAGAGGACTAACACTAGGGATGGGGGTGTGTAGAGGACTAACACTAGGGATGGGGGCGTTTAGAGAGACAGGACTAACACTAGGGATGGGGGCGTTTAGAGAGACAGGACTAACACTAGGGATGGGGGGCGTTTAGAGAGACAGGACTAACACTAGGGATGGGGGCGTTAGAGAGACAGGACTAACACTAGGGATGGGGGCGTTTAGAGGACTAACACTAGGGATGGGGGCGTTTAGAGGACTAACACTAGGGATGGGGGCATTTAGAGAGACAGGACTAACACTAGGGATGGGGGGCGTTTAGAGAGACAGGACTAACACTAGGGATGGGGGCGTTTAGAGGACTAACACTAGGGATGGGGGGGCGTTTAGAGAGACAGGACTAACACTAGGGATGGGGGCGTTTAGAGAGACAGGACTAACACTAGGGATGGGGGCGTTTAGAGAGACAGGACTAACACTAGGGATGGGGGCGTTTAGAGAGACAGGACTAACACTAGGGATGGGGGCGTTTAGAGAGACAGGACTAACACTAGGGATGGGGGCGTTTAGAGGACTAACACTAGGGATGGGGGGCGTTTAGAGGACTAACACTAGGGATGGGGGCGTTTAGAGGACTAACACTAGGGATGGGGGCATTTAGAGGACTAACACTAGGGATGGGGGCATTTAGAGGACTAACACTAGGAATGGGGGCGTTTAGAGGACTAACACTAGGAATGGGGGCGTTTAGAGGACTAACACTAGGGATGGGGGGCGTTTAGAGGACTAACACTAGGAATGGGGGCGTTTAGAGGACTAACACTAGGGATGGGGGGTGTTTAGAGGACTAACACTAGGGATGGGGGCGTTTAGAGGACTAACACTAGGGATGGGGGTGTTTAGAGAGACAGGACTAACACTAGGGATGGGGGCGTTTAGAGAGACAGGACTAACACTAGGGATGGGGGCGTTTAGAGAGACAGGACTAACACTAGGGATGGGGGCGTTTAGAGGACTAACACTAGGGATGGGGGCGTTTAGAGGACTAACACTAGGGATGGGGGCGTTTAGAGGACTAACACTAGGGATGGGGGCGTTTAGAGAGACAGGACTAACACTAGGGATGGGGGCGTTTAGAGAGACAGGACTAACACTAGGGATGGGGGCGTTTAGAGGGCTAACACTAGGGATGGGGGCGTTTAGAGTACTAACACTAGGTATGGGGGCGTTTAGAGAGACAGGACTAACACTAGGGATGGGGGGCGTTTAGAGTACTAACACTAGGTATGGGGGCGTTTAGAGAGACAGGACTAACACTAGGGATGGGGGGTTTAGAGAGACAGGACTAACACTAGGGATGGGGGGTTTAGAGAGACAGGACTAACACTAGGGATGGGGGGCGTTTAGAGAGACAGGACTAACACTAGGGATGGGGGTTTAGAGAGACAGGACTAACACTAGGGATGGGGGGTTTAGAGAGACAGGACTAACACTAGGGATGGGGGCGTTTAGAGAGACAGGACTAACACTAGGGATGGGGGCGTTTAGAGAGACAGGACTAACACTAGGGATGGGGGGCGTTTAGAGAGACAGGACTAACACTAGGGATGGGGGCGTTTAGAGAGACAGGACTAACACTAGGGATGGGGGGCGTTTAGAGACAGGACTAACACTAGGGATGGGGGCGTTTAGAGAGACAGGACTAACACTAGGGATGGGGGCGTTTAGAGGACTAACACTAGGGATGGGGGCGTTTAGAGAGACAGGACTAACACTAGGGATGGGGGCGTTTAGAGAGACAGGACTAACACTAGGGATGGGGGGCGTTTAGAGGACTAACACTAGGGATGGGGGCGTTTAGAGAGACAGGACTAACACTAGGGATGGGGGGTTTAGAGAGACAGGACTAACACTAGGGATGGGGGGGTTTAGAGAGACAGGACTAACACTAGGGATGGGGGCGTTTAGAGAGACAGGACTAACACTAGGGATGGGGGCGTTTAGAGAGACAGGACTAACACTAGGGATGGGGGCGTTTAGAGAGACAGGACTAACACTAGGGATGGGGGCGTTTAGAGAGACAGGACTAACACTAGGGATGGGGGGCGTTTAGAGAGAAAGGACTAACACTAGGGATGGGGGCGTTTAGAGAGACAGGACTAACACTAGGGATGGGGGCGTTTAGAGGACTAACACTAGGGATGGGGGCGTTTAGAGAGACAGGACTAACACTAGGGATGGGGGGCGTTTAGAGAGACAGGACTAACACTAGGGATGGGGGCGTTTAGAGGACTAACACTAGGGATGGGGGCGTTTAGAGAGACAGGACTAACACTAGGAATGGGGGCGTTTAGAGGACTAACACTAGGGATGGGGGCGTTTACAGGACTAACACTAGGGATGGGGGGCGTTTAGAGAGACAGGACTAACATTAGGGATGGGGGCGTTTAGAGAAACAGGACTAACACTAGGGATGGGGGCGTTTAGAGAGACAGGACTAACACTAGGGATGGGGGCGTTTAGAGGACTAACACTAGGGATGGGGGTGTGTAGAGGACTAACACTAGGGATGGGGGCGTTTAGAGAGACAGGACTAACACTAGGGATGGGGGGTGTGTAGAGGACTAACACTAGGGATGGGGGCGTTTAGAGAGACAGGACTAACACTAGGGATGGGGGCGTTTAGAGAGACAGGACTAACACTAGGGATGGGGGCGTTTAGAGAGACAGGACTAACACTAGGGATGGGGGGCGTTTAGAGGACTAACACGAGGGATGAGGGGCGTTCAGAGAGACAGGACTAACACTAGGGATGGGGGCGTTTAGAGGACTAACACTAGGGATGGGGGCGTTTAGAGAGACAGGACTAACACTAGGGATGGGGGGTTTAGAGAGACAGGACTAACACTAGGGATGGGGGGGTTTAGAGAGACAGGACTAACACTAGGGATGGGGGCGTTTAGAGAGACAGGACTAACACTAGGGATGGGGGCGTTTAGAGAGACAGGACTAACACTAGGGATGGGGGCGTTTAGAGAGACAGGACTAACACTAGGGATGGGGGCGTTTAGAGAGACAGGACTAACACTAGAGATGGGGGCGTTTAGAGAGACAGGACTAACACTAGGGATGGGGGCGTTTAGAGGACTAACACTAGGGATGGGGGGCGTTTAGAGAGACAGGACTAACACTAGGGATGGGGGCGTTTAGAGAGACAGGACTAACACTAGGGATGGGGGCGTTTAGAGGACTAACACTAGGGATGGGGGCGTTTAGAGAGACAGGACTAACACTAGGGATGGGGGGCGTTTAGAGAGACAGGACTAACACTAAGGATGGGGGCGTTTAGAGGACTAACACTAGGGATGGGGGGCGTTTAGAGAGACAGGACTAACACTAGGAATGGGGGCATTTAGAGGACTAACACTAGGGATGGGGGCGTTTAGAGAGACAGGACTAACACTAGGGATGGGGGCGTTTAGAGAGACAGGACTAACACTAGGGATGGGGGCGTTTAGAGAGACAGGACTAACATTAGGGATGGGGGCGTTTAGAGAGACAGGACTAACACTAGGGATGGGGGCGTTTAGAGAGACAGGACTAACACTAGGGATGGGGGGCGTTTAGAGGACTAACACTAGGGATGGGGGCGTTTAGAGAGACAGGACTAACACTAGGGATGGGGGCGTTTAGAGAGACAGGACTAACACTAGGGATGGGGGCGTTTAGAGGACTAACACTAGGGATGGGGGCGTTTAGAGAGACAGGACTAACACTAGGAATGGGGGCGTTTAGAGGACTAACACTAGGGATGGGGGCGTTTAGAGGACTAACACTAGGGATGGGGGCGTTTAGAGAGACAGGACTAACATTAGGGATGGGGGCGTTTAGAGAAACAGGACTAACACTAGGGATGGGGGCGTTTAGAGAGACAGGACTAACACTAGGGATGGGGGCGTTTAGAGGACTAACACTAGGGATGGGGGTGTGTAGAGGACTAACACTAGGGATGGGGGCGTTTAGAGACACAGGACTAACACTAGGGATGGGGGCGTTTAGAGAGACAGGACTAACACTAGGGATGGGGGTGTGTAGAGGACTAACATTAGGGATGGGGGCGTTTAGAGAGACAGGACTAACACTAGGGATGGGGGCGTTTAGAGAGACAGGACTAACACTAGGGATGGGGGCGTTTAGAGGACTAACACGAGGGATGAGGGGGCGTTCAGAGAGACAGGACTAACACTAGGGATGGGGGCGTTTAGAGGACTAACACGAGGGATGAGGGGGTTTAGAGGACTAACACTAGGGATGGGGGGTGTTTAGAGACACAGGACTAACACTAGGGATGGGGGGCGTTTAGAGAGACAGGACTAACACTAGGGATGGGGGGCGTTTAGAGGACTAACACTAGGGATGGGGGGGGTAGCATGTCCAATAGCATGCTGCTCTGAGCAGTGGAGCCCCATCCCTAGCTAACACACAGGGTTCACACACGTCTCTACCTGTGAGTTGTCGTTGCAGGGTTCCAGTAGCATGCTGCTCTGAGCCGCGGCGGCTGAACTCTCTCTCTGAGGGAAGGCTGGGTTCTCCAGCAACATGTTACAGATACTGGACACAGACACTCACAGGTTAAATACACCGACACAGATATCAGAGAGTTACAGAATGCTGGTACAGATCTCTCACACAGAGAGAGAGAGAGAGAGAGAGAGAAAACTAAATAGCAGGAGTTTTATATTTGAGTCATTTAGCTCTTATATAGAGCAAGGTGAGACAACCACAGACAACCACATTTCACAGTCATAGAGATAGTTGTAGTTCTAACAGATTGAGATTCTTTCAGGTCAGTGGTAGTCATGGAGATAGTTGTAGTTCTAACAGTAATAATAATAATAATATATGCCATTTAGCAGACGCTTTTATCCAAAGCGACTTACAGTCATATGTGCATACATTCTACGTATGGGTGGTCCCGGGGATCGAACCCACTACCCTGGCGTTACAAGCGCCATGCTCTACCAACTGAGCTACAGAAGGACCACCTTGGGATTCTTGGGATTCTTTCAGGTCAGTGGTAGTCATGGAGATAGTTGTAGTTCTAACAGATTGGGATTCTTTCAGGTCAGTGGTAGTCATGGAGATAGTTGTAGTTCTAACAGATTGAGATTCTTTCAGGTCAGTGGTAGTCATAGAGATAGTTGTAGTTCTAACAGATTGAGATTCTTTCAGGTCAGTGGTGGTCATGGAGATAGTTGTAGTTCTAACACATTGAGATTCTTTCAGGTCAGTGGTAGTCATGGAGATAGTTGTAGTTCTAACACATTGAGATTCTTTCAGGTCAGTGGTAGTCATGGAGATAGTTGTAGTTCTAACACATTGAGATTCTTTCAGGTCAGTGGTAGTCATGGAGATAGTTGTAGTTCTAACACATTGAGATTCTTTCAGGTCAGTGGTAGTCATGGAGATAGTTGTAGTTCTTACACATTGAGGTCTTTCAGGTCATTGGTCTGGATCAGTTCTGCTACATAGTTCTCCTGGACATCAGGAAACAGATCCACCTGGAGAGGAGTTATAGACATACTAGATATAACTACCCATTAGAAGTGAGGGCCGCTACCCATTAGAAGTGAGGGACACTACCCATTAGAAGTGAGGGACACTACCCATTAGAAGTGAGGGCCACTACCCATTAGAAGTGAGGGACACTACCCATTAGAAGTGAGGGCCACTACCCATTAGAAGCTACCCATTAGAAGTGAGGGCCACTACCCATTAGAAGTGAGGGCCACTACCCATTAGAAGTGAGGGCCACTACCCATTAGAAGTGAGGGCCACTACCCATTAGAAGTGAGGGCCACTACCCATTAGAAGTGAGGGCCACTACCCATTAGAAGTGAGGGTCGCTACCCATTAGAAGTGAGGGCCGCTACCCATTAGAAGTGAGGGTCGCTACCCATTAGAAGTGAGGGCCGCTACCCATTAGAAGTGAGGGCCGCTACCCATTAGAAGTGAGGGCCGCTACCCATTAGAAGTGAGGGCCGCTACCCATTAGAAGTGAGGGCCGCTACCCATTAGAAGTGAGGGCCGCTACCCATTAGAAGTGAGGGCCGCTACCCATTAGAAGTGAGGGCCACTACCCATTAGAAGTGAGGGCCACTACCCATTAGAAGTGAGGGCCACTACCCATTAGAAGTGAGGGCCACTACCCATTAGAAGTGAGGGCCACTACCCAATAGAAGTGAGGGCCACTACCCATTAGAAGTGAGGGCCACTACCCATTAGAAGTGAGGGCCACTACCCATTAGAAGTGAGGGCCACTACCCATTAGAAGTGAGGGCCACTACCCATTAGAAGTGAGGGTCACTACCCATTAGAAGTGAGGGTCACTACCTATTAGAAGTGAGGGCCGCTACCCATTAGAAGCTACCCATTAGAAGTGAGGGCCACTACCCATTAGAAGTGAGGGTCACTACCCATTAGAAGCTACCCATTAGAAGTGAGGGCCACTACCCATTAGAAGTGAGGGCCACTACCCATTAGAAGTGAGGGCCACTACCCATTAGAAGTGAGGGCCACTACCCATTAGAAGTGAGTGTAGCTACCCATTAGAAGCTACCCATTAGAAGTGAGGGCCACTACCCATTAGAAGTGAGGGCCACTACCCATTAGAAGTGAGGGCCACTACCCATTAGAAGTGAGGGCCACTACCCATTAGAAGTGAGGGCCGCTACCCATTAGAAGTGAGGGCCGCTACCCATTAGAAGTGAGGGCCGCTACCCATTAGAAGTGAGGGCCGCTACCCATTAGAAGTGAGGGCCGCTACCCATTAGAAGTGAGGGCCCCTACCCATTAGAAGCTACCCATTAGAAGTGAGGGCCACTACCCATTAGAAGTGAGGGCCACTACCCATTAGAAGTGAGGGCCGCTACCCATTAGAAGTGAGGGTCGCTACCCATTAGAAGTGAGGGTCGCTACCCATTAGAAGTGAGGGTCTCTACCCATTAGAAGTGAGGGCCACTACCCATTAGAAGTGAGGGCCACTACCCATTAGAAGTGAGGGCCGCTACCCATTAGAGGTGAGGGTCGCTACCCATTAGAAGTGAGGGTCGCTACCCATTAGAAGTGAGGGTCTCTACCCATTAGAAGTGAGGGTCACTACCCATTAGAATTGAGGGTCACTACCCATTAGAAGTGAGGGTCACTACCCATTAGAAGTGAGGGTCGCTACCCATTAGAAGTGAGGGTCGCTACCCATTAGAAGTGAGGGTCACTACCCATTAGAAGTGAGGGTCACTACCCATTAGAAGTGAGGGTCACTACCCATTAGAAGTGAGGGCCACTACCCATTAGAAGTGAGGGCCACTACCCATTAGAAGTGAGGGTCACTACCCATTAGAAGTGAGGGCCACTACCCATTAGAAGTGAGGGTCACGAGCCATTAGAAGTGAGGGTCACTACCCCTGAGAAGTGAGGATCACTACCCATTAGAAGTGAGGGCCGCTACCCATTAGAAGTGAGGGCCACTACCCATTAGAAGTGAGGGCCACTACCCATTAGAAGTGAGGGCCACTACCCATTAGAAGTGAGGGCCACTACCCATTAGAAGTGAGGGCCACTACCCATTAGAAGTGAGGGCCACTACCCATTAGAAGTGAGGGCCACTACCCATTAGAAGTGAGGGCCACTACCCATTAGAAGTGAGGGCCACTACCCATTAGAAGTGAGGGCCACTACCCATTAGAAGTGAGGGCCGCTACCCATTAGAAGTGAGGGCCGCTACCCATTAGAAGTGAGGGCCGCTACCCATTAGAAGTGAGGGCCGCTACCCATTAGAAGTGAGGGCCGCTACCCATTAGAAGTGAGGGTCACTACCCATTAGAAGTGAGGGTCGCTACCCATTAGAAGTGAGGGCCACTACCCATTAGAAGTGAGGGCCACTACCCCTGAGAAGTGAGGGCCACTACCCATTAGAAGTGAGGGCCACTACCCATTAGAAGTGAGGGCCACTACCCATTAGAAGTGAGGGCCGCTACCCATTAGAAGTGAGGGCCGCTACCCATTAGAAGTGAGGGTCGCTACCCATTAGAAGTGAGGGTCGCTACCCATTAGAAGTGAGGGCCACTACCCATTAGAAGTGAGGGCCACTACCCATTAGAAGTGAGGGCCACTACCCATTAGAAGTGAGGGCCACTACCCATTAGAAGTGAGGGCCACTACCCATTAGAAGTGAGGGCCACTACCCATTAGAAGTGAGGGCCACTACCCATTAGAAGTGAGGGCCACTACCCATTAGAAGTGAGGGCCACTACCCATTAGAAGTGAGGGCCACTACCCATTAGAAGTGAGGGCCACTACCCATTAGAAGTGAGGGCCACTACCCATTAGAAGTGAGGGTCGCTACCCATTAGAAGTGAGGGTCACTACCCATTAGAAGTGAGGGTCACTACCCATTATAAGTGAGGGCCGCTACCCATTAGAAGTGAGGGCCACTACCCATTAGAAGTGAGGGCCACTACCCATTAGAAGTGAGGGCCACTACCCATTAGAAGTGAGGGCCACTACCCATTAGAAGTGAGTGTAGCTACCCATTAGAAGCTACCCATTAGAAGTGAGGGCCACTACCCATTAGAAGTGAGGGCCACTACCCATTAGAAGTGAGGGCCACTACCCATTAGAAGTGAGGGCCACTACCCATTAGAAGTGAGGGCCACTACCCATTAGAAGTGAGGGCCACTACCCATTAGAAGTGAGGGCCGCTACCCATTAGAAGTGAGGGCCGCTACCCATTAGAAGTGAGGGCCGCTACCCATTAGAAGTGAGGGCCACTACCCATTAGAAGCTACCCATTAGAAGTGAGGGCCACTACCCATTAGAAGTGAGGGCCACTACCCATTAGAAGTGAGGGCCACTACCCATTAGAAGTGAGGGTCACTACCCATTAGAAGTGAGGGTCGCTACCCATTAGAAGTGAGGGTCTCTACCCATTAGAAGTGAGGGTCACTACCCATTAGAATTGAGGGTCGCTACCCATTAGAAGTGAGGGTCGCTACCCATTAGAAGTGAGGGTCGCTACCCATTAGAAGTGAGGGTCGCTACCCATTAGAAGTGAGGGTCGCTACCCATTAGAAGTGAGGGTCGCTACCCATTAGAAGTGAGGGTCACTACCCATTAGAAGTGAGGGTCACTACCCATTAGAAGTGAGGGCCACTACCCATTAGAAGTGAGGGCCACTACCCATTAGAAGTGAGGGTCACTACCCATTAGAAGTGAGGGCCACTACCCATTAGAAGTGAGGGTCACGAGCCATTAGAAGTGAGGGTCACTACCCCTGAGAAGTGAGGATCACTACCCATTAGAAGTGAGGGCCGCTACCCATTAGAAGTGAGGGCCACTACCCATTAGAAGTGAGGGCCACTACCCATTAGAAGTGAGGGCCACTACCCATTAGAAGTGAGGGCCACTACCCATTAGAAGTGAGGGCCACTACCCATTAGAAGTGAGGGCCACTACCCATTAGAAGTGAGGGCCACTACCCATTAGAAGTGAGGGCCACTACCCATTAGAAGTGAGGGCCACTACCCATTAGAAGTGAGGGCCACTACCCATTAGAAGTGAGGGCCACTACCCATTAGAAGTGAGGGCCACTACCCATTAGAAGTGAGGGCCGCTACCCATTAGAAGTGAGGGCCGCTACCCATTAGAAGTGAGGGCCGCTACCCATTAGAAGTGAGGGCCACTACCCATTAGAAGCTACCCATTAGAAGTGAGGGCCACTACCCATTAGAAGTGAGGGCCACTACCCATTAGAAGTGAGGGCCACTACCCATTAGAAGTGAGGGTCACTACCCATTAGAAGTGAGGGTCGCTACCCATTAGAAGTGAGGGTCTCTACCCATTAGAAGTGAGGGTCACTACCCATTAGAATTGAGGGTCACTACCCATTAGAAGTGAGGGTCACTACCCATTAGAAGTGAGGGTCGCTACCCATTAGAAGTGAGGGTCGCTACCCATTAGAAGTGAGGGTCGCTACCCATTAGAAGTGAGGGTCACTACCCATTAGAAGTGAGGGTCACTACCCATTAGAAGTGAGGGCCACTACCCATTAGAAGTGAGGGCCACTACCCATTAGAAGTGAGGGTCACTACCCATTAGAAGTGAGGGCCACTACCCATTAGAAGTGAGGGTCACGAGCCATTAGAAGTGAGGGTCACTACCCCTGAGAAGTGAGGATCACTACCCATTAGAAGTGAGGGCCGCTACCCATTAGAAGTGAGGGCCACTACCCATTAGAAGTGAGGGCCACTACCCATTAGAAGTGAGGGCCACTACCCATTAGAAGTGAGGGCCACTACCCATTAGAAGTGAGGGCCACTACCCATTAGAAGTGAGGGCCACTACCCATTAGAAGTGAGGGCCACTACCCATTAGAAGTGAGGGCCACTACCCATTAGAAGTGAGGGCCACTACCCATTAGAAGTGAGGGCCACTACCCATTAGAAGTGAGGGCCACTACCCATTAGAAGTGAGGGCCACTACCCATTAGAAGTGAGGGCCGCTACCCATTAGAAGTGAGGGCCACTACCCATTAGAAGTGAGGGCCGCTACCCATTAGAAGTGAGGGTCACTACCCATTAGAAGTGAGGGTCGCTACCCATTAGAAGTGAGGGCCACTACCCATTAGAAGTGAGGGCCACTACCCCTGAGAAGTGAGGGCCACTACCCATTAGAAGTGAGGGCCACTACCCATTAGAAGTGAGGGCCACTACCCATTAGAAGTGAGTGTAGCTACCCATTAGAAGCTACCCATTAGAAGTGAGGGCCACTACCCATTAGAAGTGAGGGCCACTACCCATTAGAAGTGAGGGCCACTACCCATTAGAAGTGAGGGCCACTACCCATTAGAAGTGAGGGCCACTACCCATTAGAAGTGAGGGCCACTACCCATTAGAAGCTACCCATTAGAAGTGAGGGCCACTACCCATTAGAAGTGAGGGCCACTACCCATTAGAAGTGAGGGCCACTACCCATTAGAAGTGAGGGCCGCTACCCATTAGAAGTGAGGGCCGCTACCCATTAGAAGTGAGGGCCGCTACCCATTAGAAGTGAGGGCCACTACCCATTAGAAGCTACCCATTAGAAGTGAGGGCCACTACCCATTAGAAGTGAGGGCCACTACCCATTAGAAGTGAGGGCCACTACCCATTAGAAGTGAGGGTCGCTACCCATTAGAAGTGAGGGTCGCTACCCATTAGAAGTGAGGGTCGCTACCCATTAGAAGTGAGGGTCTCTACCCATTAGAATTGAGGGTCACTACCCATTAGAAGTGAGGGTCACTACCCATTAGAAGTGAGGGTCGCTACCCATTAGAAGTGAGGGTCGCTACCCATTAGAAGTGAGGGTCACTACCCATTAGAAGTGAGGGTCACTACCCATTAGAAGTGAGGGTCACTACCCATTAGAAGTGAGGGCCACTACCCATTAGAAGTGAGGGCCACTACCCATTAGAAGTGAGGGCCACTACCCATTAGAAGTGAGGGTCACTACCCATTAGAAGTGAGGGCCACTACCCATTAGAAGTGAGGGTCACGAGCCATTAGAAGTGAGGGTCACTACCCCTGAGAAGTGAGGATCACTACCCATTAGAAGTGAGGGCCACTACCCATTAGAAGTGAGGGCCGCTACCCATTAGAAGTGAGGGCCGCTACCCATTAGAAGTGAGGGTCACTACCCATTAGAAGTGAGGGTCGCTACCCATTAGAAGTGAGGGCCACTACCCATTAGAAGTGAGGGCCACTACCCCTGAGAAGTGAGGGCCACTACCCATTAGAAGTGAGGGCCACTACCCATTAGAAGTGAGGGCCACTACCCATTAGAAGTGAGGGCCGCTACCCATTAGAAGTGAGGGTCGCTACCCATTAGAAGTGAGGGTCGCTACCCATTAGAAGTGAGGGCCGCTACCCATTAGAAGTGAGGGCCGCTACCCATTAGAAGTGAGGGCCACTACCCATTAGAAGTGAGGGCCACTACCCATTAGAAGTGAGGGCCACTACCCATTAGAAGTGAGGGCCACTACCCATTAGAAGTGAGGGCCACTACCCATTAGAAGTGAGGGCCACTACCCATTAGAAGTGAGGGCCACTACCCATTAGAAGTGAGGGCCACTACCCATTAGAAGTGAGGGCCACTACCCATTAGAAGTGAGGGCCACTACCCATTAGAAGTGAGGGTCGCTACCCATTAGAAGTGAGGGTCACTACCCATTAGAAGTGAGGGTCGCTACCCATTAGAAGTGAGGGCCGCTACCCATTAGAAGCTACCCATTAGAAGTGAGGGCCACTACCCATTAGAAGTGAGGGTCACTACCCATTAGAAGCTACCCATTAGAAGTGAGGGCCACTACCCATTAGAAGTGAGGGCCACTACCCATTAGAAGTGAGGGCCACTACCCATTAGAAGTGAGGGCCACTACCCATTAGAAGTGAGGGCCACTACCCATTAGAAGTGAGGGCCACTACCCATTAGAAGTGAGGGCCACTACCCATTAGAAGTGAGTGTAGCTACCCATTAGAAGCTACACATTAGAAGTGAGGGCCACTACCCATTAGAAGTGAGGGCCACTACCCATTAGAAGTGAGGGCCACTACCCATTAGAAGTGAGGGCCACTACCCATTAGAAGTGAGGGCCACTACCCATTAGAAGTGAGGGCCACTACCCATTAGAAGTGAGGGCCGCTACCCATTAGAAGTGAGGGCCGCTACCCATTAGAAGTGAGGGCCGCTACCCATTAGAAGTGAGGGCCGCTACCCATTAGAAGTGAGGGCCGCTACCCATTAGAAGCTACCCATTAGAAGTGAGGGCCACTACCCATTAGAAGTGAGGGCCACTACCCATTAGAAGTGAGGGCCACTACCCATTAGAAGTGAGGGCCGCTACCCATTAGAAGTGAGGGCCACTACCCATTAGAAGTGAGGGCCACTACCCATTAGAAGTGAGGGCCACTACCAGTCATGTCTGTACGACTCACCACTCCTCTGACCAGTGCTCTGACGTGGGGCTGCAGCTGAGGTGTCTCTGGTCCCTGGACTTCCTGTTGGTCTTCTGAGGGACCTGCCCTATCCTCGACTGTCCTGGGGACGACAGGGGCTGGGACTATGGGGTTAGGGTTCAGGGGAACAGCGAGAGCCGGGATGGGGAGGGGAGGTTGAGTGGCCGGCCGGTTGACCACAACTACCACCTGTGGCTCCAGGGACAGAGGGCGGTCGTGTGTCAGCAGCGGGCCTCCGGACTGGGGGTTAAGGCCCCCAAGAGTCTGGCTGCCCAGGGTGATGCGATGGCCGGTCTCTGGGAGACCCAGACGCTCGGGGGCAGCAGCTATCAGCACGGCGGGGGCAGGGACGCCACAGGGGCCCGCAGGACACCGCTGGGGGGCAGCAGCTATCAGCACGGCGGGCGCAGGGACGCCACAGGGGCCCGCAGGACACCGCTGGGGAGCAGGCACGGGCTGGGGAGCGACCTGGGGAACAGGTTGGGGATGAAGGGATTTGGGTTGTTGGATCTGGAAGGCTTGGGTTAGGAGGAGAGCCTGGGGGGAAAGGGGAGGCTGGTTGAGGGGTCCAGGGTGGAGCTGCTGTTGGGGGGATCGGGGCCGGGCATGGGGCTGAGGAGGTGCAGGGGGCTGAACCTGAGGGAGCAAAACTAACTTGACCTCCTGCAGGACAGGCCTGGTGAAGGGTTGATGTCTGGTCTGGGTTGAGGTGGATGGGGCGGAGGTGTCTCTGTATTGTGAGGTGGATGGGGCGGAGGTGTCTCGGTCTCTGTACTGTGAGGTGGATGGGGCGAAGGTGTCTCTGTACTGTGAGGTGGATGGGGCCGAGGCGTCTCGGTCTCTGTACTGTGAGGTGGATGGGGCGAAGGTGTCTCTGTACTGTGAGGTGGATGGGGCCGAGGCGTCTCGGTCTCTGTACTGTGAGGTGGATGGGGCGGAGGCGTCTCGGTCTCTGTACTGTGAGGTGGATGGGGCGGAGGTGTCTTTGTACTGTGAGGTGGATGGGGCGGAGGTGTCTCTGTACTGCGAGGTGGATGGGGCGGAGGGGTCTCTGTACTGCGAGGTGGATGGGGCGGAGGCGTCTCCGTCTCTGTACTGTGAGGTGGATGGGGCGGAGGTGTCTCTGTACTGTGAGGTGGATGGGGCCGAGGCGTCTCGGTCTCTGTACTGTGAGGTGGATGGGGCGGAGGCGTCTCCGTCTCTGTACTGTGAGGTGGATGGGGCGGAGGTGTCTCTGTACTGTGAGGTGGATGGGGTGGAGGTGTCTCTGTACTGTGAGGTGGATGGGGCGGAGGTGTCTCTGTACTGTGAGGTGGATGGGGCCGAGGCGTCTCTGTACTGTGAGGTGGATGGGGCCGAGGCGTCTCGGTCTCTGTACTGTGAGGTGGATGGGGCGGAGGCGTCTCGGTCTCTGTACTGTGAGGTGGATGGGGCGGAGGCGTCTCGGTCTCTGTACTGTGAGGTGGATGGGGCGGAGGCGTCTCGGTCTCTGTACTGTGAGGTGGATGGGGCCGAGGCGTCTCTGTACTGTGAGGTGGATGGGGCCGAGGCGTCTCTGTACTGTGAGGTGGATGGGGCCGAGGCGTCTCGGTCTCTGTACTGTGAGGTGGATGGGGCGGAGGTGTCTCTGTACTGTGAGGTGGATGGGGCCGAGGCGTCTCGGTCTCTGTACTGTGAGGTGGATGGGGCGTCTCGGTCTCTGTACTGTGAGGTGGATGGGGCGGAAGTGTCTCTGTACTGTGAAGTGGATGAGGCGGAGGCGTCTCGGTCTCTGGACTGCGAGGTGGATGGGGCCGAGGCGTCTCGGTCTCTGGACTGTGAGCTGGATGGGGCGGAGGCGTCTCGGTCTCTGGACTGTGAGGTGGATGGAAGGGGTGCAGTCCGATGACCGTCAACCTCTTTTAGCTCTATGATTGGTCCATCGCCTTCAGAGGCCACACCCCACAGTGCTGCTGGACGAATCACATGTCGCCGGGCAGGATTCAGGGGCTGGAGAGAGAAAGAGAGGAGGGGAGAGAGAGAAAGAGGAGGGGAGAGAGAGAAAGAGAGGGGAGAGAGAAAAGGGGAAAAAGGGGAGGGAGAATGGGAGGAGGGGAGAGAGAAAGAGTGGAGGAGAGAGAGTGAAAGAAGAAGGGAGGAGTACGAGAAAAAGAGCAAAAGGAAGGGAGAGAGGAGAGCGAGAGAAAGAGAGAGATTGGAGGGGGGCGAGAGGAGGGGAGCGAGAGAAAGAGAGAGAAAGGACAGGTGGTTAGGACAAACACACAGTGTTAAGAGACTAGACACGGGTCACCTAGTCAGCTCCAAACCTATCCCAAGTCAGGGGTTAGAGGTCAAGGTTGGGATGCTAACCATTAACCGGTCAGGCGCTGAAAATGCATTTGACTGGTCATGCTTTTTCGTCTGGAGGTTAATTTGCATAATTTTGGTGCCATGTGTATTTTTGGTTAGTAGACACAAACAGAAAAATGTCTCCCAGCTTCATATTGATTAACAAGAGGAGGAGCCTCCCAGCTTCATATTAATTAACAAGAGGAGGAGCCTCCCAGCTTCATATTGATTAACAAGAGGAGGAGCCTCCCAGCTTCATATTGATTAACAAGAGGAGGAGCCTCCCAGCTTCATATTGATTAACAAGAGGAGGAGCCTCCCAGCTTCATATTGATTAACAAGAGGAGGAGCCTCCCAGCTTCATATTGATTAACAAGAGGAGGAGCCTCCCAGCTTCATATTGATTAACAAGAGGAGGCGCCTCCCAGCTTCATATTGATTAACAAGAGGAGGAGCCTCCCAGCTTCATATTGATTAACAAGAGGAGCCTCCCAGCTTCATATTGATTAACAAGAGGAGGAGCCTCCCAGCTTCATATTGATTAACATATTGAGAGGAGGAGCCTCCCAGCTTCATATTGATTAACAAGAGGAGGAGCCTCCCAGCTTCATATTGATTAGCCTCCCAGCTTCATATTGAGAGGAGGAGCCTCCCAGCTTCATATTGATTAACAAGAGGAGGAGCCTCCCAGCTTCATATTGATTAACAAGAGGAGGAGCCTCCCTGCTTCATATTGATTAACAAGAGGAGGAGCCTCCCTGCTTCATATTGATTAACAAGAGGAGGAGCCTCCCAGCTTCATATTGATTAACAAGAGAGGAGCCTCCCAGCTTCATATTGATTAACAAGAGGAGGAGCCTCCCAGCTTCATATTGATTAACAGAGGAGGAGCCTCCCAGCTTCATATTGATTAACAAGAGGAGGAGCCTCCCAGCTTCATATTGATTAACAAGAGGAGCCTCCCAGCTTCATATTGATTAACAAGAGGAGGAGCCTCCCAGCTTCATATTGATTAACAGCCTCCCAGCTTCATATTGAGGAGCCTCCCAGCTTCATATTGATTAACAAGAGGAGCCTCCTGCTTCATATTGATTAACAAGAGGAGCCTTTCAGCTTCATATTGATTAACAAGAGGAGGAGCCTCCTTCATAGATTAACATATTGATTAACAAGAGGAGGAGCCTCCCAGCTTCATATTGATTAACAAGAGGAGGAGCCTCCCAGCTTCATATTGATTAACAAGAGGAGGAGCCTCCCAGCTTCATATTGATTAACAAGAGGAGGAGCCTCCCAGCTTCATATTGATTAACAAGAGGAGGAGCCTCCCAGCTTCATATTGATTAACAAGAGGAGGAGCCTCCCAGCTTCATATTGATTAACAAGAGGAGGAGCCTCCCAGCTTCATATTGATTAACAAGAGGAGGAGCCTCCCAGCTTCATATTGATTAACAAGAGGAGGAGCCTCCCAGCTTCATATTGATTAACAAGAGGAGGAGCCTCCCTGCTTCATATTGATTAACAAGAGGAGGAGCCTCCCAGCTTCATATTGATTAACAAGAGAGGAGCCTCCCAGCTTCATATTGATTAACAAGAGGAGCCTCCCAGCTTCATATTGATTAACAAGAGGAGGAGCCTCCCAGCTTCATATTGATTAACAAGAGGAGGAGCCTCCCAGCTTCATATTGATTAACAAGAGAGGAGCCTCCCAGCTTCATATTGATTAACAAGAGGAGCCTCCCAGCTTCATATTGATTAACAAGAGGAGCCTCCCAGCTTCATATTGATTAACAAGAGGAGCCTCCCAGCTTCATATTGATTAACAAGATTGGAGCCTCTCTGCTTCATATTGATTAACAAGAGGAGCCTCCCAGCTTCATATTGATTAACAAGAGGAGGAGCCTCCCAGCTTCATATTGATTAACAAGAGGAGCCTCCAGCTTCATATTGATTAACAAGAGGAGGAGCCTCCCAGCTTCATATTGATTAACAGAGAGGAGCCTCCCAGCTTCATATTGATTAACAAGAGGAGCCTCCCAGCTTCATTAACAAGATTGCTTCATATTAACAAGAGGAGCCTCTCTGCTTCATATTGATTAACAAGAGGAGCCTCTCTGCTTCATATTGATTAACAAGAGGAGCCTCCCAGCTTCATATTGATTAACAAGAGGAGCCTCCCAGCTTCATATTGATTAACAAGAGGAGCCTCTCAGCTTCATATTGATTAACAAGAGGAGCCTCCCAGCTTCATATTGATTAACAAGAGGAGCCTCCCTGCTTCATATTGATTAACAAGAGGAGGAGCCTCCCTGCTTCATATTGATTAACAAGAGGAGGAGCCTCCCTGCTTCATATTGATTAACAAGAGGAGGAGCCTCCCAGCTTCATATTGATTAACAAGAGGAGCCTCCCAGCTTCATATTGATTAACAAGAGGAGGAGCCTCCCATCTTCATATTGATTAACAAGAGGAGGAGCCTCCCAGCTTCATATTGATTAACAAGAGGAGGAGCCTCCCAGCTTCATATTGATTAACAAGAGGAGCCTCTCAGCTTCATATTGATTAACAAGAGGAGCCTCCCAGCTTCATATTGATTAACAAGAGGAGCCTCCCAGCTTCATATTGATTAACAAGAGGAGCCTCCCAGCTTCATATTGATTAACAAGAGGAGCCTCTCAGCTTCATATTGATTAACAAGAGGAGCCTCCCAGCTTCATATTGATTAACAAGAGGAGCCTCCCAGCTTCATATTGATTAACAAGAGGAGGAGCCTCCCAGCTTCATATTGATTAACAAGAGGAGGAGCCTCCCAGCTTCATATTGATTAACAAGAGGAGGAGCCTCCCAGCTTCATATTGATTAACAAGAGGAGGAGCCTCCCAGCTTCATATTGATTAACAAGAGGAGGAGCCTCCCAGCTTCATATTGATTAACAAGAGGAGGAGCCTCCCAGCTTCATATTGATTAACAAGAGGAGCCTCCCAGCTTCATATTGATTAACAAGAGGAGGAGCCTCCCAGCTTCATATTGATTAACAAGAGGAGGAGCCTACCTGCTTCATATTGATTAACAAGAGGAGGAGCCTCCCAGCTTCATATTGATTAACAAGAGGAGGAGCCTCCCAGCTTCATATTGATTAACAAGAGGAGGAGCCTCCCTGCTTCATATTGATTAACAAGAGGAGGAGCCTCCCTGCTTCATATTGATTAACAAGAGGAGGAGCCTCCCAGCTTCATATTGATTAACAAGAGGAGGAGCCTCCCTGCTTCATATTGATTAACAAGAGGAGCCTCCCAGCTTCATATTGATTAACAAGAGGAGGAGCCTCCCAGCTTCATGTTGATTAACAAGAGGAGGAGCCTCCCAGCTTCATATTGATTAACAAGAGGAGGAGCCTCCCAGCTTCATATTGATTAACAAGAGGAGCCTCCCAGCTTCATATTGATTAACAAGAGGAGCCTCCCAGCTTCATATTGATTAACAAGAGGAGCCTCCCAGCTTCATATTGATTAACAAAGAGGAGCCTCCCTGCTTCATATTGATTAACAAGAGGAGCCTCTCTGCTTCATATTGATTAACAAGAGGAGCCTTTCAGCTTCATATTGATTAACAAGAGGAGGAGCCTCCCAGCTTCATATTGATTAACAAGAGGAGCCTCCCTGCTTCATATTGATTAACAAGAGGAGGAGCCTCCCAGCTTCATATTGATTAACAAGAGGAGGAGCCTCTCAGCTTCATATTGATTAACAAGAGGAGCCTCCCAGCTTCATATTGATTAACAAGAGGAGCCTCTCTGCTTCATATTGATTAACAAGAGGAGCCTCTCTGCTTCATATTGATTAACAAGAGGAGCCTCCCAGCTTCATATTGATTAACAAGAGGAGCCTCCCAGCTTCATATTGATTAACAAGAGGAGCCTCTCAGCTTCATATTGATTAACAAGAGGAGCCTCCCAGCTTCATATTGATTAACAAGAGGAGCCTCCCTGCTTCATATTGATTAACAAGAGGAGCCTCCCAGCTTCATATTGATTAACAAGAGGAGCCTCCCAGCTTCATATTGATTAACAAGAGGAGGAGCCTCCCATCTTCATATTGATTAACAAGAGGAGGAGCCTCCCAGCTTCATATTGATTAACAAGAGGAGGAGCCTCCCAGCTTCATATTGATTAACAAGAGGAGCCTCTCAGCTTCATATTGATTAACAAGAGGAGCCTCCCAGCTTCATATTGATTAACAAGAGGAGCCTCCCAGCTTCATATTGATTAACAAGAGGAGCCTCCCAGCTTCATATTGATTAACAAGAGGAGCCTCTCAGCTTCATATTGATTAACAAGAGGAGCCTCCCAGCTTCATATTGATTAACAAGAGGAGCCTCCCAGCTTCATATTGATTAACAAGAGGAGCCTCTCAGCTTCATATTGATTAACAAGAGGAGCCTCCCAGCTTCATATTGATTAACAAGAGGAGCCTCCCTGCTTCATATTGATTAACAAGAGGAGCCTCCCAGCTTCATATTGATTAACAAGAGGAGCCTCCCATCTTCATATTGATTAACAAGAGGAGGAGCCTCCCATCTTCATATTGATTAACAAGAGGAGGAGCCTCCCAGCTTCATATTGATTAACAAGAGGAGGAGCCTCCCAGCTTCATATTGATTAACAAGAGGAGCCTCTCAGCTTCATATTGATTAACAAGAGGAGCCTCCCAGCTTCATATTGATTAACAAGAGGAGCCTCCCTGCTTCATATTGATTAACAAGAGGAGCCTCCCAGCTTCATATTGATTAACAAGAGGAGCCTCCCTGCTTCATATTGATTAACAAGAGGAGCCTCTCAGCTTCATATTGATTAACAAGAGGAGCCTCTCAGCTTCATATTGATTAACAAGAGGAGCCTCTCAGCTTCATATTGATTAACAAGAGGAGCCTCCCAGCTTCATATTGATTAACAAGAGGAGCCTCCCATCTTCATATTGATTAACAAGAGGAGCCTCCCTGCTTCATATTGATTAACAAGAGGAGGAGCCTCCCAGCTTCATATTGATTAACAAGAGGAGCCTCCCAGCTTCATATTGATTAACAAGAGGAGCCTCCCAGCTTCATATTGATTAACAAGAGGAGCCTCCCAGCTTCATATTGATTAACAAGAGGAGGAGCCTCCCAGCTTCATATTGATTAACAAGAGGAGCCTCCCTGCTTCATATTGATTAACAAGAGGAGCCTCCCAGCTTCATATTGATTAACAAGAGGAGGAGCCTCCCATCTTAATATTGATTAACAAGAGGAGGAGCCTCCCAGCTTCATATTGATTAACAAGAGGAGCCTCCCAGCTTCATATTGATTAACAAGAGGAGCCTCCCTGCTTCATATTGATTAACAAGAGGCGGAGCCTCCCAGCTTCATATTGATTAACAAGAGGAGGAGCCTCCCATCTTCATATTGATTAACAAGAGGAGGAGCCTCCCATCTTCATATTGATTAACAAGAGGAGGAGCCTCCCATCTTCATATTGATTAACAAGAGGAGCCTTTCAGCTTCATATTGATTAACAAGAGGAGGAGCCTTTCAGCTTCATATTGATTAACAAGAGGAGCCTCCCTGCTTCATATTGATTAACAAGAGGAGCCTCCCTGCTTCATATTGATTAACAAGAGGAGCCTCCCAGCTTCATATTGATTAACAAGAGGAGGAGCCTCCCAGCTTCATATTGATTAACAAGAGGAGGAGCCTCCCAGCTTCATATTGATTAACAAGAGGAGGAGCCTCCCAGCTTCATATTGATTAACAAGAGGAGCCTCCCAGCTTCATATTGATTAACAAGAGGAGCCTCCCAGCTTCATATTGATTAACAAGAGGAGGAGCCTCCCAGCTTCATATTGATTAACAAGAGGAGGAGCCTCCCAGCTAGTTCCTTACAGTAGTTGTATGTTCATTAATACTGTAGCTTTTCAGCTGTGAGACGATTGGCTTGCACTGTTGCCTCTTTCAATTAGGCTCTAACATAAGCTAACGTAACCGTAAGTAACCGGTTAATGAGGGTCGAATCGTCGGCAGGAAAATTTACCAACATTTGCATCCCTAGTTAAAGGTCAGGGGTTAGATTAAGTATTTAGAGGTCAGGGGTTAAATGTTACCAGTAGTATGCCATCATCATCATCTGGCTGGTCAGGCACCAGGACAGGGTGAGAGGTCAGGGGTTAAAGAGTACCTCTAGTATGCTGACATCATCTGGCTGGTCAGACACCAGCACAGGGTGAGAGGTCAGGGGGTTAAAGGTTACCTCTAGTATGCTGTCATCATCGTCAGGTTTGTCAGAAACCAGGACAGGGTGAGAGGTCAGGGGTTAAAGGTTACCTCTAGTATGCTGACATCATCATCGTCAGGTTTGTCAGAAACCAGGACAGGGTGAGAGGTCAGGGGTTTAAGGTTACCTCTAGTATGCTTACGTCATTATCAGGTTTGTCAGAAACCAGGACAGGGTGAGAGGTCAGGGGTTAAAGGTTACCTCTAGTATGCTGACATCATCGTCATCGTCAGGTTTGTCAGAAACCAGGACAGGACTGTTGGGGTCCAGAGGAACCGGCTCCTCGTCAGAGTCATCTGATATGGTGATGAAGTTCCTCCTGCGCGCCCGACGACCTACACACACACACACACACACACACACACACACACACACACACACACACACACACACACACACACACACACACACACACACACACACACACACACACACACACACACACACACACACACACACACACACACACACACAGTTATCTGTGTATGCTCTTGCCTTGGCTTCAGAACCCCCCATGCTGTACCTCGGCTTCAGAACCCCCCCATACTGTACCCGGCTTCAGACCCCCCATACTGTACCTCGGCTTCAGACCCCCATACTGTACCCTGACTTCAGAACCCCCCCTCCCCATACTGTACCTTGGCTTCAGAACCCCCATACTGTACCCTGGCTTCAGAACCCCCATACTGTACCCTGGCTTCAGACCCCCCATACTGTACCCTGGCTTCAGAACCCCCCATACTGTACCCTGGCTTCAGACCCCCCATACTGTACCTTGGCTTCAGACCCCCATACTGTACCTCGGCTTCAGAACCCCCATACTGTACCCTGGCTTCAGAACCCCCCATACTGTACCTCGGCTTCAGAACCCCCCCCATACTGTACCCTGGCTTCAGAACCCCCATACTGTACCTTGGCTTCAGAACCCCCCCATACTGTACCGTGGCTTCAGAACCCCCCATACTGTACCCTGGCTTCAGAACCCCCCCCATACTGTACCCTGGCTTCAGAACCCCCCCCCCCCCCCCCCCCCATACTGTACCTGGCTTCAGAACCCCCCCATACTGTACCCTGGCTTCAGAACCCCCATACTGTACCCTGGCTTCAGAACCCCCATACTGTACCTTGGCTTCAGACCCCCATACTGTACCTCGGCTTCAGACCCCCATACTGTACCCTGGCCAGACCCCCCCATACTGTACCTTGGCTTCAGACCCCCATACTGTACCTTGGCTTCAGACCCCCCATACTGTACCTTGGCTTCAGAACCCCCATACTGTACCTTGGCTTCAGACCCCCATGCTGTACCTTGGCTTCAGAACCCCCATACTGTACCCTGGCTTCAGAACCCCCCATACTGTACCCTGGCTTCAGACCCCATACTGTACCCTGGCTTCAGACCCCCTGTACCTGGCTTCAGACCCCCTGTACCTTGGCTTCAGACCCCCCATACTGTACCCTGGCTTCAGACCCCCCCATACTGTACCCTGGCTTCAGAACCCCCCATACTGTACCCTGGCTTCAGAACCCCCATACTGTACCTTGGCTTCAGACCCCCCATACTGTACCCTGGCGTCAGACCCCCATGCTGTACCTCGGCTTCAGAACCCCCCCATACTGTACCCTGGCTTCAGAACCCCCCCATACTGTACCTTGGCTTCAGAACCCCCCCCATACTGTACCTTGGCTTCAGAACCCCCCCATACTGTACCCTGGCTTCAGAACCCCCCCCCCCATACTGTACCCTGGCTTCAGAACCCCCATACTGTACCCTGGCTTCAGAACCCCCATACTGTACCCTGGCTTCAGAACCCCCCCATACTGTACCCTGGCTTCAGAACCCCCATACTGTACCTTGGCTTCAGACCCCCATACTGTACCTTGGCTTCAGACCCCCCATACTGTACCCTCGGCTTCAGACCCCCATACTGTACCCTGGCTTCAGACCCCCCCATACTGTACCTTGGCTTCAGACCCCCCCATACTGTACCTTGGCTTCAGACCCCCATACTGTACCTTGGCTTCAGAACCCCCATACTGTACCTTGGCTTCAGACCCCCATGCTGTACCTTGGCTTCAGAACCCCCCCATACTGTACCCCTGGCTTCAGACCCCCATACTGTACCCTGGCTTAGACCCCCCTGTACCTTGGCTTCAGACCCCCTGTACCTTGGCTTCAGAGCCCCCCCATACTGTACCCTGGCTTCAGACCCCCCATACTGTACCCTGGCTTCAGAACCCCCCCATACTGTACCCTGGCTTCAGAACCCCCCATACTGTACCTTGGCTTCAGACCCCCCCATACTGTACCCTGGCGTCAGACCCCCATGCTGTACCTCGGCTTCAGACCCCCCCATGCTGTACCTTGGCTGCAGACCCCCCCATGCTGTACCTTGGCTTCAGAACCCCCCCCATACTGTACCCTGGCTTCAGAACCCCCCATACTGTACCTTGGCTGCAGACCCCCCATACTGTACCCTGGCTTCAGACCCCCATACTGTACCCTGGCTTCAGACCCCCATACTGTACCCTGGCTTCAGACCCCCATACTGTACCCTGGCTTCAGAACCCCCATACTGTACCTGCTTCAGACCCCCCATACTGTACCTTGGCTTCAGAACCCCCATACTGTACCTTGGCTTCAGACCCCCATACTGTACCTTGGCTTCAGACCCCCCATACTGTACCTGCTTCAGACCCCCCATACTATACCCTGGCTTCAGACCTCCCCATACTGTACCCTGGCTTCAGACCCCCCATACTGTACCCTGGCTTCAGACCCCCATACTGTACCTTGGCTGCGGTGGATGTTGAAGCTGGCCAGGACGATAACGTCGTCGTCGTCCGGTCTGTCCACCATCACACTGCCTGGGTGACACTCTGCTCACAGACACACACTGACCAACAACACTAGACACCATCCCCCTACACACACACACACACACACACACACACACACACACACACACACACACACACACACACACACACACACACACACACACACACACACACACACACACACAGTTAATACCCTGTACTGTTCTGACAAACAGGACCCAATATATACCCCAACACACACAGTTAATACCCTGTACTGTTCTGACAGACAGGACCCATTATATACCCCAACACACAGTTAATACCCTGTACTGTTCTGACAGACAGGACCCATTATATACCCCAACACACACAGTTAATACCCTGTACTGTTCTGACAGACAGGACCCATTATATACCCCAACACACACAGTTAATACCCTGTACTGTTCTGACAGACAGGACCCATTATATACCCCAACACACACAGTTAATACCCTGTACTGTTCTGACAGACAGGACCCATTATATACCCCAACACACACTGTTAATACCCTGTACTGTTCTGACAGACAGGACCCATTATATACCCCAACACACACTGTTAATACCCTGTACTGTTCTGACAGACAGGACCCATTATATACCCCAACACACACTGTTAATACCCTGTACTGTTCTGACAGACAGGACCCATTATATACCCCAACACACACAATTAATACCCTGTACTGTTCTGACAGACAGGACCAATTATATACCCCAACACACACAGTTAATACCCTGTACTGTTCTGACAGACAGGACCCATTATATACCCCAACACACACAGTTAATACCCTGTACTGTTCTGACAGACAGGACCCATTATATACCCCAACACAGTTAATACCCTGTACTGTTCTGACAGACAGGACCCATTATATACCCCAACACACACAGTTAATACCCTGTACTGTTCTGACAGACAGGACCCATTATATACCCCAACACACACAGTTAATACCCTGTACTGTTCTGACAGACAGGACCCATTATATACCCCAACACACACAGTTAATACCCTGTACTGTTCTGACAGACAGGACCCATTATATACCCCAACACACACAGTTAATACCTGTACTGTTCTGACAGACAGGACCCATTATATACCCCAACACACACTGTTAATACCCTGTACTGTTCTGACAGACAGGACCCATTATATACCCCAACACACACAGTTAATACCCTGTACTGTTCTGACAGACAGGACCCATTATATACCCCAACACACACAGTTAATACCCTGTACTGTTCTGACAGACAGGACCCATTATATACCCCAACACACACAGTTAATACCCTGTACTGTTCTGACAGACAGGACCCATTATATACCCCAACACACACGGCAGAGATGTCAAGGTGCAGGACAAGTGTATGTAGAGAAACGGTTAACTCGATAGCTACTGCAGTCAACTCCAAGCCTAACAGTAACTCAGCGGATGGGGTTGTTTGGTTGCTGAACTTGGGCTGTCGGTAGCTAACGTTAGTATTTTGGGGGGTCGACAAAACTTTGAACTCGATTCTAAACTTAGGTAGCTGACGATAGTTGGAAAATGAGGAATGTAGTTAGTTAACGTTAGATAAGGGTGTGTTTGTATGACTTAACGTTACCTAACTAGTAAGTTAGCCTGAAGCTTGGACAACTCCAGCTAACTTGCTAAACAAGTTCAACAGGAGAAAGTTGTCAGTCTCCAGCTGGAAGTTTATCAAAAAGCCCAACTAGTTAACTACATCAACTTGAACGAACGAACGAACGAACGAACGAACGAACGAACTAACTAACTAACTAACTAACTAACTAACTAACTAACTAACTAACTAACTAACTAACTAACTAACGTTACTAGGTAAGTTAGTTAACATTTAGTACCACATACCTATCTTTGATTACACCTGTAACGTCAAAGACAGCTAGCTAGCAAGCTAACTAACTGTTATAGGTTAATTACTAACGTTAGTCAACTATATAGTACTGTACTAGTTAACTATTAGTTATTTACTAGCGTTAGTCAACTATATAGTACTGTACTAGTTAACTATTAGTTAGTTAGTAACGTTAGACAACTATATAGTACTGTAAGTTAACTATTAGTTAGTTACTAACGTTAGTCAACTATATAGTACTGTACTAGTTAACTAATAGTTAGTTAGTAACGTTAGACAACTATATAGTACTATACTAGTTAACTATTAGTTAGTTAGTAACGTTAGACAACTATATAGTACTGTACTAGTTAACTATTAGTTAGTTAGTAACGTTAGTCAACTATATAGTACTTTACTAGTTAACTATTAGTTAGTTAGTAACGTTAGTCAACTATATAGTACTTTACTAGTTAACTAATAGTTAGTTACTAACGTTAGTCAACTATATAGTACTGTACTAGTTAACTATTAGTTAGTTACTAACGTTAGTCAACTATATAGTACTGTACTAGTTAACTATTAGTTAGTTATTAACGTTAGTCAACTATATAGTACTGTACTAGTTAACTATTAGTTACTAACGTTAGACAACTATATAGTACTGTACTAGTTAACTATTAGTTAGTTACTAACGTTAGTCAACTATATAGTACTGTACTAGTTAACTATTAGTTAGTTATTAACGTTAGTCAACTATATAGTACTGTACTAGTTAACTATTAGTTAGTTACTAACGTTAGTCAACTATATAGTACTGTACTAGTTAACTATTAGTTAGTTATTAACGTTAGTCAACTATATAGTACTGTACTAGTTAACTATTAGTTACTAACGTTAGACAACTATATAGTACTGTACTAGTTAACTATTAGTTAGTTACTAACG